>NC_056737.1:1402797242-1403097242 GCF_019279795.1 Protopterus annectens
ATGCGATGGTGGTGCTGCGGTAGCGCTGTCGCCTGACAGTAAGACGTCCCGTTCGATTCTCAGCTAGAGCGTCTTCTGTCTGGAGACATGCGTGAATGGGCATACCTTTGTTGAAGGTTGTGCGTCAGGGCTGGCAACTTGGCACATAAAAATCTACTGCCAATCATTAGCAGACTGGAGTTCCACTGTGACGACCCCTAACCGGGAAAAGCTGAAAGACACAACAACAACCTTTTGTAATTCATATAAGGTAATTTCTTTACCAAGTTTTCCCTTCTTTTGCTCAATATTTTTTTTTAACTTCCAATTTCTTTATATCATATATCTTTTTTTTTTTACTAAATATTTCTTCTACATCACTTACAACAATTTCCATAATTTGTTGTTAATTTTTCTTTTTATTACACCATCATAATGTCCGCACAGGGAATAGTAGCTTTCTCATGCAAGTAATAAGGGTCATCAAAACTAATGTTTCATTTTTTTTTTTTTCAATTAGCATTTAACCAGATTGTGGAATAAATTACCATATATAACAATAAGGAAGGTAAAAAAACTGCAGCAGAATTCAGTTTTATACTAGAAAGATTCTTTGGTAATAAGTGTAGCAACAGTAGGATGTTCATCGTGCATAAAGCTGCAGTCATAACAGATGGGTTCTCCTGCCGTCAGGTGGGTCCTCGGTCGGCCGAATTCCAAAGTCTAGGTCCTGCGTCGGTTGTCGTTGATTCTTCCCTGACGTCAGTGCGACAGGGGTATAAAAGAACCAGCCGATGCCATTTTCTTCAGTCTTTCTTGCCGCGCGGTGCCCGAAGCAGAAGCAGTTCGCAAGTGCCGGTTGGCCAGCTCCTGAGATTACGAAAAATTTGGAACTGAAGTCTTCTTAAAAGCTAAGTACCCCGTTGGGGAAACTTTTCTTGCCTCAGACCGATGTCAGACAAAGTTAATAATTGTATTTCTTGTGGGAAGCAAATACCGCATAAGGATTTCCATTCCCTCTGTATACCTTGTTTAGGCCCAGACCACAACGTCTCGGTCTGTCGCTTTTGTGCTACATTCAACAAACGCACTATTAAGCGTCGGGCGGAGTTCGCCCAGCATTATTTTGGGAAAGCATTTAACTATACTATGTCGTCGGATACTCCGACTCCGGTTTTGTCTAAAAAACGCAAAGACAAGGACCGACACTCGAGGTCCGCGGCCTCTACCGACACCACGCCAAAGCCGACTACACGTGGTCCGGTTCTCAGCGAGGCGCCTACGCAGCCCCTGATTACTGACGACACATCTTTGGCGGTGTCTCCTGTACCCGAGGTCGCAGGCTCCTCGGCCCACACCCTGACTACAGATACCGAAGCCACGCTTGGCGTTGAAACACAGAATGTGGACAGGTCCACCTCCACTCAAGGTGTCTTCAGACCTTCCTCTTCTTTCTCCATCAAGGCTTTCACCAAGTCTAAAGCTACCATGCACCCTAAGAGACCAGCTACACAGGGCCCATCTCCAGGCCCCATGCCTAAAAAACAGATGCTTAAAATGGCTGAGGATTTAATTACTCTAATCAGAGGTTCTCAGCCACCTCCGGACAAAAGACCCAGAGTGGAGGAAGATTCCCCCTCCTCTGATCAGGGCTCCATTATTTCAGAGCACTCTGATTATCAGGATCAGTCTTGCTCCCCTTTTGAAGACTCCGATGCAGAGGAATCTATTCCTTCTGTATCCCCCACTGAGGATTACTCATTTGGTGAAACTCTGCATACCTTAAGGGAACACTTCCACTGGGAAGGCCAGGATTATTCAGATTCCAAGAAAAGGCTCAGGGAATTTCTTTTGTTACCCCAGCACAGGCCTCTGGCTATACCGCCTGTCCTGGACATCCTAGATGATGTTTACTCGGAGGCCTGCCTTAACCCGGACTCTCTTCCTCCAGCTCCAGTTAAGCCTGACAGGTACTACAGGGTTCCTGACTCATACCAATTTCTATACAAAGGCCATGCTGCTGACCTAGAAACCATCTCACAGGGGCCCAAGGGAGTTAAGGCCTCCATTGCCAGAAACCCATTGCCTTCCGAGAGAGATTCCAGATCTTTAGAAAGGTGGGGAAAAAAGGTATATACCTCGGCTACCTTATCCATGAGGGCCTTAAACTGTCAGTTTCATATGCTAAAATACCAACAATTTCTGTTATCTCAATTGAAAAGTAAAATGTCACAACCTGAACAACCAGACATGAAGGAGTTGCAGGATTTGATGCATAGTGCAGAACAAGTGGGTAAACATACCTTACAATGTGGTTTTGATGCTCTAGAGGCCTCATGTAGAGCTGCTGTTACAGGCTCAGTCATACATAGGCATGCCTGGCTCAAGGAACAAACCTTGCCTGATCATGTCAAAGCTAAATTACTAGACGCCCCTCTTCAAAAGGATGTACTATTTGGGGCAAATGCTGAGGAAGTATTACGGAAAATGGAGGAAAAGGCTAAATCAATGCAAACTGTGCAAGAATTTCTGCAGGTTCAACCCCCACGTTTTAGTAGAAATTGGCCTTCCAAAAACTGGTCCTTTCCTGCCACAGACAGACCCCAAAGACACAGATACAGGCGCCCGAGGGGCAGGGGACAAACACAAGGCTCGTACAGAGGCAGACAATGGCAAGCTCCTACACAAAGAGGTGGTGAGGACAACTCGCAATCTTTCAGAAAGCAAAACCATTGACTTTCCCCTTTGCATGCCAACCAGGTCTCAAATGGCAGCCCCCTTAGGAGGAAAGCTGGCACTATTCTCAAAAAATTGACATATTGTCACAAAGGACAAATGGATCCTGAACATTATAAACAGAGGCTACAAATTCCATTTTCATACCCTTCCAAAAATGAAAGGCATGCCAAACCTGCCACACAATCAAAGGGGCAGAGGCACAAAAACAAATTTCAAATCTTATAAACATGAAAGCTATTCAAGAGGTACCTACACACGAACAAGGTCAAGGTTTTTATTCCAGGCTATTTCTGGTGCCAAGGAAGGGAAAAGATTGGAGACCTATTTTGGATCTTTCCATCCTAAACACATTCCTACTCGTACCAAAATTCAAGATGCTCACTCTACAGCAACTTCTTCCCATGCTGGGCAAGGAGTCTTGGCTGGTAACATTGGACCTCAAGGAGGCATACCTGGATGTCCCAATCAGACAAAATTGCAGAAGATACCTCAGATTTCTTGCAGGTTCAACCCATTATCAATTCTCTGCATTGCCCTTTGGTTTATCTACTGCACCCAGAGTATTCACAAAATGCCTGGCATCAGTAATTGCCTACTGCAGACTTCTAGGGATACAAATATACCCTTATTTGGACGACTGCCTAATCCAAGCGGACAGCAAGCACATTCTTCTGAAACATCTGGCTTATGTAATAATGTTATTAAACTCTCTGGGATACACAGTCAACAAAGAGAAATCAAGACTAATACCCTCTCGGAAGATAATTTTCCTGGGTGCCAATTTGGACACAAACACCCAGATGGCCTACCTCACGCCAGAAAGGCAGGGGTAACTAATTCAATATTTCAGAACACTGGCAAATTGCACCAGGCTGACTGCAAGGAAAATCCTGCAGGCTCTGGGATTCATGGCATCTTGCATCTTACTAATCCCATGTGCAAAGCTGCATATGAGAAAACTACAATGGTACCTAAAAAAACATATGGTCTCAACACAGCCACAGTTTGGAAACAATAATACCACTAATTCCATGTCTGCAAAAGGAATTTCTGTGGTGGGCTCAAGAATGCCAAACAAACACAGGTCTTCCATTCAGCAAGCCTCAAGCAAATCAAGTCATCACAACAGACGCCTCGGACTACGCCTGGGGCGACATGACAGACCGGTGCATTCAGGGCAAATGGACCCAAAAAGAAAAGCACCTTCACCTCAATCAAAAAGAAATGCTAGCAGTGATAAATGCTATTACAGCTTTCAAGGACCTTCTACAACCAGATCGGCTATTGATAAGAACAGACAACACCACAGTTATGTGGTACATAAACAAGCAGGGAGGAACACATTCTTATCCCCTATGCAGACTGGCCATGTCACTTTGGAACATGGCCATGGACTTACAAATGGAACTACAAGCACAGTACTTGCCAGGCAAGGAAAACACGCTGGCAGACAACCTAAGCAGGAATATGACAGATCCACACGAATGGAAGTTGCATCCAAAAGTTTTTACAGAAATAATCCAAGAATGGGGAAGGCCAGACATAGATCTCTTTGCCTCCCACAAAAATCATCAATTGACAAAATTCTGCTCAAGGATCTTCCATCCAAAGGCTTGGAGAGTGAACGCTCTCTCTTTCAGTTGGACATCAATGACAGTTTATGCCTTCCCACCTCTTCCTCCGCTGCCCAAAGTCCTACTGAAGACCAGAGCAGACAGACCAAAGATGATCCTCATTGCTCCGGACTGGCCAAGGCAACACTGGTACCCACTCCTGAGGAGCCTGACGCATTCCCCACCATGGACCCTGCCTCTAATGCCTCTTCTTCTGACTCAGCACAGCTTCAAAACTCTTCACAGTCAGCTGAAAACACTCAATCTAGCCGCATGGAAGATTCCTTAGCATCGCAGCAGGCCCTGCTCTCCAAGGAGGTGCAGGATGTCATTTTGGAGGCCAGAAGGCCATCAACTAGAAAAGCTTACTCTGCAAAATGGAAACGTTTTTGTGTTTGGAATGAGAAAAAGGGCCAGTGCCCTGGAAAACTGAATTTACCTCAAATACTACAATATTTGGCTGAGCTGCTAAGCAGTGGACTTTCGTTCTCCTCCATCAAAATCCATGCCTCAGCCATTTCTGCAGAATACAACACTGATCCACCTTTATTCTCTCATCCTCTATTAAGACAGTTCCTCAGAGGGGCTAAAAATTTAAGACCTCCAAGAAAACAACCAATACCTGCTTGGGATCTTAATTTCATTCTGGAAAAACTGACTTTGCCTCCTTTTGAGCCAGCTGCCTCATCAGATTTACAATATTTGTCCTGGAAAACGGCTTTCCTTCTGGCTATCACTTCAGCTCGTAGAGTTTCAGAGCTACAGGCTCTTATGGCTGTCCAGCCTTTTATCATCTTCCATCAGGACAGAGTTTCATTACGTACCAACCCGTCCTTTATGCCTAAAGTGGTATCCAGGGTAGCTTTAAATCAGACCATACATTTACCTACTTTTTATCCTAATCCTCAAAACAAAGGGGAGAGATTACTGCATTCCTTGGACATCCACAGACAACTGCATTATTATTTGGACAGAGCAAAGCCTTTCAGAAAATCAGAACAGCTTTTTGTGGCCTATGCGGTAGGAGCTCAAGGAAAGTCAATATCCAAACAGACAATCTCAAAATGGATAGCCCACTGCATACGCTTTTGCTATTCCTTTCATGGCAAAACTGTACCTACAGGCATTAGAACTCATTCTACCAGGGCCACAGCCACCTCTGCAGCCTTCCTCAGAGGAGTTCCTACCAAGGATATTTTAGAAGCAGCCACTTGGAGTTCTGTGCATACCTTCTCTAAGCACTACAACCTACCATTATACTCCAAATCTAGAGCAGGTTTTGCCACTGCAGTCTTGCAGGGCATTTTGTCTCCTCCTAGCTCCACCTAGTGCCTACCACCCCTTTCTTAGCTTTGGGATTCTACCCATCTGTTATGACTGCAGCTGTATGCACGATGAACATAGTACAGTTTTGTACCTACCATAAATGTAGATGTTAGAGTGCTTAAATACAGCTGCAGTCCCGGTTTCCCCCCCCCTCCTTCCCCTCTAGGGGTCTTTTTTTATGGTGTATTTGCTTGCAACTACTGGTCTTTGATTATATTGCATTGCATTATTACATAATTTTATGTATTGCCTTCTTTCTGGGGGCACCTGACATCTGGGGCAAGAAAAACTGAAGAAAATGGCGTCTGCTGGTTCTTTTATACCCCTGTCGCACTGGCGTCAGGGAAGAAGTGACGACAACCGACGCCGGACCTAGACTTTGGAATTTGGCCGACCGAGGACCCGCCTGACGGCAGGAGAACCCATCTGTTATGACTGCAGCTGTATTAGCACTCGAACATCTACATTTATGGTAGGTACAAAACTGTACTTTTGGATATATGCTCCCTGATTACTCATATCGTGTCTTCGTTGCATTGAGGACAGCTACATTAAAACATTATAGCACTCATATCAGTGTTTTGGTGTTTCAGCAGAGCAATTAGGATTATTTGTAAGATGAGCTAAAGAGCAACAGTCCTAATATATTTTTAACATAAATTGTATTAGTTTCAGCATTGTTTAACTTGTAGCTGAGCAGGTATGTGATTTTTGTTTAAAGTTGTGATATACTGTCTTTGGCAGTGGGAAGTAATGATAGTACAACCTTACCGTAGTTTGTCACCTTTGTGTATACTAGCTGTGGCTTCAGCAATTTCAGTTTGGTTTGCAAGAATGGTTATTTTAGCCAGTGTGACTTCATGCTATAAAAGCAAATGCTCCATGAAGAGAGGCTTATTTGCATTGTTTACCATTTTTTTGTAAGCATAATATCACTTAACACCATAAAATTGCACAACATGCTGAATGCTCCATGAGCTTGTAAGCAAAACTTGTATCTTTGTGTTAATCATTTAGTTCTGGAAAAATGGTTGAGCCTTCTTTCAGACAGCTGGAAGTGTATTCTCCTGTCACAACTCCGCAACCTCACTAAAAAACAAATCATCAGAGACAAAAAGTCCTACTGTATCAAACTCCAGTCTAACCCATCAAAAAAAAAAAAACAAACATTTCTGGAATTCCATTAATTCTCTTTTCAAACCAGGTACCAAAAATAACTCCTACCCTGATACCAGCAAGTCTGATCCTGAAATAGCCTCTCTATTCACCTCCTCCTTCACCAGCTCCATAGCAAAACTGACCAGGACCTTCCCTAACAATAACCCTTCCCCTCAGCCTATCCAATCTTCTTTATCCCCTACACCACCCTCTGCCCCCAATCCTCCTCCAGTATTTGAACTTCCCATCTCAACCTCCAACATAAACAATTACTCTCTAAATTAAAACCATGCTCCAATGCCCCTGACAATATCCCATCTTCCTTCCTAAAATAGCCACAGACGGTATCGCTCTCCCCGTTAGCATCTTGATCAATAGATCCATGCAGGAATCTTATGTGCCCATATTATGGCGTGCTGCCTTTATTCTACCCCTCCATAAAGGAGGCAAAAACAATAGCATCTCTAACTACCGCCCCATAGCTATCCTATCCCCAATCTCAAAACTGGAAAAATACATCCACCCTCAGCTTATGCCATTCCTAGCCAATCACCAACTAATCACTTCAACCCAACACAGCTTCTGACCTAGCCATAGTACTATCACTGCCATTTTCTCCTTCTTAGACACAATAAATCTTGCCTGTGACTCTGGAAAAATAGTATCAACAGTTCTATTAGATCTGTCCAAGGCATTTGATACCATCTCCCCACACCCATCTCTTGAACCATCTTTTTAACCTTAATGTCTCCCAGAATACCTTATCCTGGCTCTCAAGCTACCTCTCTGACAGGCTACAAGCTGTGAAATGGGGGAAAGGCACCTCAACCTTCCTACCCCCATTGGGGTACCCCGGGATCCATACTTGGTCCAATGCTATTCAATATCTTTATTAATGATTTCCACAAAGCCATACCCAACACCAAAATTGTACAATATGCAGAAGATTCAACTTTAGCCTGCTGCGCCTCTAACCTCTCAGAGCTTCAAACAGTGACCCAAGCTGCTTTCTCCACCACTGAAAACTGGTTGCTCCAAAACCACCTCTCGCTAAATGCCAACAAATCCAAAATACTGTTACTCTCTCTCTCAAAAGCTTCCCCTCATGATAAAAATTCATTCCAAATTATTAGCCAAAACACTTCTACTATAGAGGTTGTTCCCTTCGTTAAACTACTTGGGGTTACTATTGAACACCTAAAATTCGACACTCACATCCAGCAAAACATTAAGAAAACCCATATAAAACTTGGTATGCTATACAGAAACATCCACTTTGTCTCCTTCCACCAGACAAATTCTCGCCACTTCCTATCTACTCCCCTCACTAATGTATGGCGTTCCTCTACTAACAAACGTATCTGCCTCTCTCTCCTCCAAATTGGAAGTCTGTTATAATAAGATTTCTAAATTTGAAACCAAAGCCAAATTCTCATCCCATCATTGTACTGCCCATCATTTCTTAAATTGGCTTGAACTCTCCAATCAACTAGACTATCTCCAAATTACTACAGCCCACAGACTAATTTTTCAACCTACTAAGTGCCCAGCACTAACCAACATTCTTCAACCTTACACCCCTCCAAGAACTCCTAAGATCTACTCACCAAAACCTAATCACTGTCCGCAAACCCAGTCGTCCTGCTGGTCAGCTTCTTCTATCCTTTTCCTTAGCTAAAAAATGGAATTCTCTTCCTTCCTCTCTAAGGACTTTTGAAAACTTTAAAACTCAGCTACATTCCTACCTTTCCTGTAACAGGAAATGCAACTGCACTCTTCCCCACCTAGCCTAATAATCATTCCACCCCTTAAACTCCTGACTAACTCTGAGTACATGCTAACCTAACATAAATGTACATATTGTAAATAACGTTGTTGTTGTGTCTTTCGGCTTTTCCCGGTTAGGGGTCGTCACAGCGGAACTCCGGTCCGCTAATGATTGGCAGTAGATCTTTATATGCCGAGTTGCCAGCTCTGACGCACAACCTTCAATGAAGGTACGCCCATTCACGCATGTCTCCAGACAGAAGACGCTATAGCTGAGAATCGAACGGAACAACGTCTTACTGCCAGGCGACAGTGCTACCGCAGCACCACCACCGCAGTACATATTATAAATAACCCATCCCACCTTTTTTTCTCTCTTTTCCTTCCAAATCTTTAGTCTCCCTCTCAGTTAAGTTACCACTGCCATCCTAAGTATTTAGATACTATGTAACCAAAGAATTTATTCCTGTTTTCTAGCATGAAATGAAATTGTAATTGTGTCTTTTTTACTATGATTGTATATGTAACTAAACTATGTAATGCAGAGCTTTTCTCCCCGGGCCTCCACTGAAAATGGGCTCCCTGAGTCCAATGGACCTCCCCGGTCATCAAACTGGAAATAAGTAAATAATGTAAGGCATAAATAATCTGCCAATGGTGTTGATTCCTCTGTCTGTTATTGCATTATCAACAAGAACAAAAACAGACACAGTATTAGTTCATAAACATGCAAATCTGCATTGTCTACAGAAATGCGGGGTCACTAAGGGGTGTAGTCTAGAGAAGAACTGTCCTCAGTCACCACTATGCTGCAAAGGCCCAATCAAAAGCATAACCTGGAGATTCAGCAGCTTCTTTATCTTTCTCTCTACAGTCTGACTTTTGTTTTCTTCAGACCAATGTAATGATTTTCACACTGCTGTAGGCA
Source organism: Protopterus annectens (assembly GCF_019279795.1). Taxonomy (NCBI): domain Eukaryota; kingdom Metazoa; phylum Chordata; order Ceratodontiformes; family Protopteridae; genus Protopterus; species Protopterus annectens. The sequence continues at coordinate 1,402,806,753 of NC_056737.1, forward strand.
GACTAATTTGTAGTTTGCTGCTCCTGTTTTGCTCCCACTCAGAGGGAAAAATTGTATGCGTCTGACATTTATCAGTCAACTCGTACCATTCCTACCTCACATAATTTATTATAAAAATGAATGGGGAATGAATAATCACTGATGCCATTATGGAACCCAGAGTAAACATACTGAGGTTTAGTTAAAGAGAAGGAAATATAGTCAGAATGACAATGATAAACAAATGTTCAGCAAGGACTTCATCTCATTATTCATAAATAAGGGAAGTAAATAAATAAGAAAGTATGTACGTATATACATTTCAAGCATAGCCATTAATGACCTTCTTGCCTGCCAATATACAAAAAGAGTTGCCCCCATAATGTGTCCATGCCATTCTTAAAAAACATCTAAACTAGTGCTTGCTTTGATGTAATTTGGTAGTCTGTTTCATGCATCAGCAGTACTCTCTCACAGAAACAATCAGTATACTTCTCATTCCTGTAGAATTTTATGCGTAGGTTGCCTGATGATTCTCTGCTACTTTTTGATAACCCCTAAACATTCCCAGAGGGAGTTGTCTCTAAATGCCCTGTATACCAGAATAAGATTTCATCTTAAATACCTACATGAGACAGTTTACAAGTTCAGATATTTTTTCTTTCATAATATCTTACATTTTCACATCCATGGATGCCCTTCGTATATTTCCGTTGTACTCTCTTCAATTTACTCATACTTGTTTTCTTTTAAGGTTTCCGTGTTGTTGTTCCATACTCAAGTTTGGATTTAATATAATTAACAAACAGTCCTATAGTTCTAGAACTATCATTAAGCAAGTGATAGATACGATTAGGAAAACTCAAAGCTGGATCTTACCCATATACCCAGGTTCTTAAATGAATTGACATTTTCAGTCACTGTGTATTGTATTGTATTAAATACCCAAGTTTCAGTTTATGCCTCCCAAAGCTCATATGCTTAGTTTTTGATGTATTTATCAGCATATTCTTCCCCAGTGCCTAAAATGGTCAGTTTAGTCAAGTCCTTTTGCAGACATGCCCTATTTGTAGCACATGTAGTCAGTTTACCTAATTTCCGTTAGTCTGCTTACACACTGTAGAACACCTCAGATGAAAAAGGCAGTCAAAACAAGTAAGGGCCTAGGACAAAGCCCTGTGGGATACCGTGACTGTAACCAAGAATTTCACCTGTCCAATTGCTGTATGACACTTGATCTGTCCTTATGTGTTTTAATAAATCTACTTTTATTGGCTGTGGATGCTTGGATCACTTTGTTTTTATTTTATTCACTTATCCAATATTGCCTTCTCCATTATTTTCCACAACATGAAAGTAGACTTAAAGGTCTGTATAATTCTGGGTTTGTCCTACTCCCTTTTCCCTTAAAGACAGGTTTAATAAGTGCATGTCTCCAATCTTGAGGAATCTCTCCATATTTATACGACCTAGTAAATAATAGATATAATGTTACTATAAGTTCTTGCTGAAGTGTTCTCAGGTCATTCTTACTAATTCCGTCTCCTACCTGTGCTTTGTTTGGATCCATTTTGCATAGTTCCTTTTCAGTATAATTTGATTCCAGAATCTGAGGTTACCTGGATGTCACTACAACAGCTTATCACCCGCCACCCCCCCTTTGTGGAGACAAACTGTTTTGCAAGATATTTTGTAGATGTATCTATAATCTGTTATGTCTGAGAGTAAATTTTAGAATCTACACACAGTTTATCAATTTGTATGTCTTCACTCTTTCCACATCTTATGCATCAGTAAAATGTTTTCCTATTATGCCCAGTATTTTATTTAAATTTTCTTCACATTTTTCTTGATCTTTTTTCACACTGTTTAATTTGAATGTCCAGCTTGTTTATTTCAGTTTTCAAAGTTGTAGTTTGACATGTTTTCCATTTCTTATATTTTTGTCTCTTACCTTAATCAGTTATCTTGTTCTTATGGAAATATATCCCCCTGATGCTGTATGCCTGGATCCGGATGTTAAACATTTTTTGATTTTTTTGCACTCAAACAATTTCTGTTTCAAAAGTTCCCACATCCCTTCTGCAGTTTTTCCACTGAGCACATCAGTCAGTTAGTTTTAGACAGTGACTGTTTTGCTTCCATATAATCTGTAATTAATCACCTGTGCATTGGTTTAGATTTCAGTTTGGCAGAATTATCTAGAAACAAATTAACCTTTATAACACCATGATCACCGCACATCAGTGGTGGTAAAACTTGACATTATGTAACAGTAAATCTGACATTGTAAATTTTCACTTAATCCTTGACTGTGGGTTCGGTTCCGTGTCAATGAACCGACTCAAACATTATTCCTGCACACCCCTTCCAAATACTGTCAAGCTCAGCTTTACCCATAATGCTCCTCACAGGATTTCCTCAACTCTCGTTTGCTGCTTTTAGTGCCAGATGAGTTTATCACGCCAGCTCTCGAGCAAGCTTATTTTCTTCAAACTGTGTTTTTTTTCTTTAAAACTCCTTGTTAGTCATTCTTTGCCTACTTTTTCAATTACCTCAGCTCCTCTATTAGCCTTTTTTCTTAGCGTGAGTAGTGTTTTTCCTTCAAATACCATCGTTGGTAGATCCTCTTTCTTTTGCTTTCTTTTTACCATTATGATCATCTGTTCGTACCATTGTTGGTACCTTTCTTCTTTCCTTTCTCTAATTACCGCTAAGGTAAATCTTTCATACCATTGTTGGTACATCCTTTTCTCTGGTTAAAAAACAAAACAAAACAAAAAAAGCTTATCTTTCCACCTTTCTTCGTATGTGAATACTAAAAAGAATTACTTCGGTCACCACCACAGAATAGTAACTGTTAAAATCTTCTCTTTAATAACCTCCAGTAAAAATACAGATAAAATGAATTCCGATAAGCACTTTCGGTAACTAATGCCCTCTTCAGATCGTTATATTCATGAGAATAAAAATCAAAATTTAAAAGCCTACCATCCAATCAGAACACATTTCAGTGGGACCATGAGCCAGTCGGCATACTTAAATTCCCTTTGTTAAAGTCAGTCAAAGTAACACTGGAAATTCTCCCACGTAGATCAAAAGTAATATTGTAACCAATCACAGTCTAGCCCCTATGGTTCAGTGACAGATGAATGTACATTGGAATGAACCAATGATAGCGGCAGAGAGAAACTCTTCCACCAATCCCTTTACATTCCAAGGAACCCTTCCATGTCAAGCCAAAGACCTTGGCTTGGGAAGAAAAAGGAAAGACAAACAATCAGATGTCCAAAAAACACGTAGACTTATTGTAGAAATATATATATAAACCACCAAACATAATAAAGCATTAAATATACGACATGAAAAAATGTGTGTTAATAAAATTCTGATACGCCAGTTTCTGGCGTAAATCATAAAGAAATCTTGTTTTGTTATGAAAAAATACCATCTTTACAATATATGCACATCATAGATAGATATAAGATTATTCATATGCATGTGCAATACTTTTCTTCCTTTTACATCCCAGGATCCAAGCTTATTAGGAAGAATCATGCGGCAAGTCGAATCGCAGATAACTGGGAAGGTTGCATCAACCTCATATGCATTAACTAATCAAAACTGATATCACAATGTAAAGACCAATGGATAGATGGTAAAGAATGTCCAATTTCATTAGTTAGGTATAGGAGTGGATCACCAATCACATCTTTCAATAGGTTATTACTAACCAATGTCAGCTTTTCAAATCTGCACCAACTGGAATCCATTTACGAATGAAAAGGCCAATAAGGAGATTACAGTATAATTTCCATTGAACTATATGAAAAACACCCTTTCTTAGTACTTTCCTTCGCTAAATTTGTGCTCACTCTTTTGTCCAATATATATATTTTTAGTTATAGCGAAGCTACTGAAGCACAATGCGCTAAAGCCTTGTCAATGCAAGTGCAGCATAAACATCTATCAAATTAGCTTTGTTTGTAAAAGTTGCTCTTCAACACATATGGTACATTGCTTTCTTTCATATCTCCAAAGGCCAAGATTTCAAAATAGTGTTTGGACAACATAAATCCATTGCGGCAATCAGTCACAGAGATGGGTAAACTGTAACAAGCTCCTATAACAGATATACATAACATGACCAATTGAAAGTAATTTTCAAGATACTAGAGCCAATAGGCAAAGAATGGAGAAACTTCATCTCATTCGTTCAGCTTACAAATGAGTTACCAATCACATTTTCCAGGCTATTTCTCCAATTAGTCTGTCCTACTATCCATCCTCCTAATAAAGAGTCTAGGATGATAGATAGATTCAAGAAGTGTGTATACACTTCATTGACCTTCGCGCTCAGGTCCTTGAACTTCATGGCACATTTCATGAGAATTCAATGAGGTCTGATAAAGGAACTATCAGATACTCTAACAGGAACAGTAGCTGAGGGAGTTCAAGACAAAGTAGTTTTCCAGCTGCCAACCCTTGCTTCGATATGCTATTCATCCATGAGCCTCATTGCACACACACACACACACACACACACACACACACACACACACACACACACACACACACAGCCAAAGGGATGACATGGGCAGCGGGTTCTGGCTTAGCCATGAGGAGTTGCACTTGGATCCGCTTATGTGAATTTGCAGAGCCATTCTAGTCTTTTTTTCTTCAATGCTGCATGTGACGGAACATCCGTTTTTGGCCCCAAAGTGAAAGAGAGACTTGCCAGATGCGAGAAGGATGGAAAGACCTTTTCTGCCATGGGTGTATGCTTTTCCACTCCTCAATGGTCTTACTCCAGGAACCAGAGAAGTGGAAAGCTGTGGTTCTAAAAAATTCCAAGGACCTTTCTATGACTCACATGACAGCAACCCCCCCCCCCCCCCCCAGGCAGAGAGGGGAATTACAATGGAGGACACTGTGCTCGAGGCAGAGGTAGCCCACAAAATCGGGGTTCCAGGGATTCTTTCTCTGGTAACTTCTATTAGTGCTCCTGAATGGAGGCCTGATTTCCAACCTCTGGAGGCAGTTGGGGGACGATTATCCCTGCACCTACCTGCCTGGCTAAGGATAACAATGGACATTTGGGTGCAGAGGATTATAACCAGAGGTTACAATATCATATTTTCAGGGAAAAAAAAGCAATCAAAAAAATCCCAGACATTCCACCCAGTCATAGGGATGCAGCAGTCTTAGAAATTCAAAAACTGATAGAAAAATCATCCAAGCATTCCCACTAGACCAGATAGGATCCAGAGTTTACTCGAGATTCTTTTTAGTGCCAAAGAAAACAGGGGACTGGAGACAGATTTTGGATCTCAGTGTATTGAACAAGTCAGTTCAACAAAACAGCTTCTGGGTGGTTACTGTTCAGTCTATACTTCTGTTCTTAGGAAAAGATAATTGGATGTGGTCAGTAGATCTTCAGGATACATATTATCACATAAAAGTGGACAAGCGCTCCAGAAGATTCTTGTGCTTCCGGCTGGGAGCAAGTCATTATCAGTTTAGAGCCCTGCCCTTTGGTCTAACCACAGCCCCCAGGATGTTCACCAAATGCATGGCAGTGGTAGCAGCTCACTTCAAACTACGAGGATTCCATGTTTTTCCATACCTAGATGACTGGCTCTTTACCACTTCCACCAGGCATCTATTTTTGCAGGCAAGAAACTATGTTCTTCAAACTTGCTCCTCACTGGGGATCGCTATAAACTATGAAAACTCCCATCTAGAGCCAACACAGCATTTAGAATTCATAGGACCGGTGTTGAACACAAACACTGGCATCATGTCTTTTCCCCCAGAAAGACTTCAAAGAATAAAATCCCAAGTCTGTCAGATTATTCACAGCAAAAAGGTGACTTCAAAGCTATTGTTACAAACCCTAGCATCAGTGTTAGCCTCCTTCACTTTAGTTCCCCTTGCGAGATGTCACATGCAGATTCTTCAGTGGCTCTTGGCGTCCCAGTGGTCCGCACTGTATCAGCCAGTGTCCCGTCTGGTAATGATCATCAATTTATGCAAGAAACACCTGAGTTGGTGGATTCACTCCAACGAAATTAGGTCAGACAGACCTTTTGTCCCTCCTTAACCCCAAGCCATAGTGACCACAGATGTGTCCCAGGTAGAGTGGGATGGGTATTATCTGAGAAATACAGTCCAAGGCACTTGCTCCCACCTGAAGGCCAATTTGCACATCAGTGTTCTAGAGATGAAGGCAGTGCTCTTCACATTGTGAGCATTCCAAGAAACCCTCCACTTGGGAACGATTGAGATTCAAACACGTAACATGTCAGTAGTCTGGTACATTATCAAACAAGGGGGAACTAGATCTTACCCTCTTTGTCAAGAAGCACTTGGGGTATGGCAATGGGCGATTTCATCTGACTGCTTTCTAATTGCACTACACACCATGATTGCGGACAAATTGAGCAAATGCCTTCTGAGTGGTCTCTCAATCCTTTTGTGGTGGAAAGGATATTCCTCCAATGGGGCCAGCCCTGCTGCAATCTCTTTGCATCCCCCTGAACAACAAGTGCAGCAGCTACTTTTCACTGAAAGCCCCCTCTAGGGGAGTCACCGAGAGATGCTCTCCTTCGCAATTGGCCCCCCAGTCTGTCATATGCCTTTCCACCAATTCCTCACGTATCCCAGTTTCTTAAGAAAGCCAACAGGTCGAAGAACAGGATAATTCTCATTGCCCCATTCTGGCCTCAACAGATATGGTTTCCTTTTCTTTGGCCTCACCTAATTCAGAAGCCTTGGACACTGGACCCAGCTCCAGACCTGTTGTCCCATCCAGAGGGACTAGTTCATTCAAATCTTCAAAATTGCAAGCTCACTGCATGGCTTCTCCAGTTCCAGTGATTGCCAGGCATACTAGTCTCACGTCCTCAGTTCAACAAATTGTTCTAGCCCCCCACAAACCTTCAACTTGATGATTGTACTTCAGCAAGTGGCAAACATTTTCTAAATGGGCTACAGAGACTAACCTTGATACAGATTCTGCACCAGTTGATAGGGTCTTGGAGTTTTTGGCATCAATTTTCAAAGCAGGAGCATCTTCCTTGTGTATACAAATGCATCTAGCTACAGTTTCACACTTTCATAATGGTCTAAATGATACAGCGCTAATGTCCCATAAACTTTGTAAAGCCTTTCTGAAAGGGAACCTTAATGCTCAGAGCCCCCCCCCCCCAATACAAAGACCCTTCTACACCTTGGGACTAAATCTGGTGCCACAGTCCATGATTAATTCCCCATTTGAACCATCCGCAAACTGCAATTTGAAGTATAAATCCTGGAAAACCTTATTTTTGATTGCTATTACTTCTGCTAGGAGGATATCTGAGCTACAAGCCTTGTCTTGCAACTTCCTTACCTAATTTTTCATAAGGACAGGGTCTCCTTGGGAACAAATCCTTCCTTTCTAACAAAGATATTGTCTGAGACTAATATCAATCGGACTATACATCTTTCCGTATTTTTCCCCAAATCCTCAAACAAGGGTGAATATTGTCTGCATTTGCTAGCTGTACATAGACAATTTGTTTTTACCTTCACAGAGCAAAGGAAATCAGAAAATCTGATCAGTTGTTTATTTCTTCCTCTTCTGCTACTATGGGCAAACCAGTTTCTAAGATTACTCTGGCTAAATGGTTCAAGGACTGTATAACCCTCATTTATAACAAAAAGAAAGTGCAACTACCAGGATCTGTTAAAGCGCATTCAACAAGGACAATAGTTGCTTCTGCAGTCTTTCATTCCAGAGCTTCTGTACATGATATATGTGCAGCAGCTACTTGGGCATCCCCACATACCTTTGTTACTTATTACAAGCTGGATCTGGTCTCTAGGGGCCGAGCATCATTTGGCTCAATGGTGCTCAGGAATATGCTTCTGTGAGACCTCCCAAGGTTTAGGTAGCTGGAAACTCTGTCCCACAGTCAAGGATTAAGTGAAGATTGGCAGCATCACATAAAGAAGTTATGTCTTACCATAACATTCCATCTGAGTTGTTGATCTTCACCTATCCTTGACAACCTCTATCCTCCTTCACCCGGCCTTTCGGGTTTCATAGTGGAACGGTTCTGTCCCAAAAGATTGATTTCCCTTTTAGGAATACAGATATGGTCTCTGGTCTTATTTCCTGTCTGTCGCTATCTTTTGCAAACTTGATCTGAGGTAATCCTGTGAGGAGCATTATGGGTAAAGCTGAGCTTGAGTGTTTTTGGAAGGCGCAAGTTGGAATAACGGCCGAGTTGGTTCCGAGATTTGGAACTGAACCCACAGTCAACGATAAGTGAGGATCAACAACACAGATGGAACGTTATGGTAAGACGTAACTTCTTTTTTCTTTAGTAACACAAACACTGTCTAGTATGTTCCATTCCCTGGTTGTTTTTGTCTTTTTTTGTTTTTGTTTTTAACAATCTGAAGCAATTGTTGTTCCTGAGCATACGTTGTGAATAATTTCCTTACTAATGTTGTTGAACCGATATTATTCCAGTTTGTATCTGGTAAATTTAAGTCCCCAGCAACTATTATTCTTCCCTCCTGTGTTTCATGCAAGAATTGTATGAATTCCTCTAGGTCATCAGCACTTTGACTTTGGTGATCTGTACACTCCAACAATTGTTATATGTTCCAGTGTTGTCTTTATTGTCACAGTTACACATTCTATAGTACTGGTGTTATCAATGAATGTGTAATGATCACAAGTCTCAGAACTGCCTTTAATCCATATCATAACACCTTCACCTGATTTTTTATTAGAATGTCTGTTGCAGTAAAAACATTTATAACCCTGACAGAACTGGTTTCCAGTCATTGTTCTTTAACCGTGTTTCACAGACAGTAACAACATCATTCGTGTGGGAATGTAGCAAATTGTCCAATGATAAAATGTATTATTAATGGCCTTAGCATTAAAACCCACCAGATAATCCACCAAATGTTGCTATCTGTGAACTTTTAAGTTTTCTGCCTGGCAAAAATCTGCCTTGTGTTTGCCAAATATTGCAAAATATCTGCTGCAAAACTTCTCTTCCCTGATGCTGACAAATGCACACCATCTTGTCTGAACATGTGTGCACAAAATTAGGTTTGGATGCTCTAAACATTTCCATTTTTTAAAACAAGACATTTTTTTCATGTAGGTATTTACCCAAAAAATCTTTTCATTCAGGGTAACCTGACTCTCCTTTCTATATGTGATTTGTGAAAAATACTTCCTAACACCAGTACAAGCTATACTGTCGAAGAAGGCTGTAAGTTCCCTACTTACAGTCAGAGTCCTTGCAGATGAGATCATATGTACCAACATGAATAAAACAGATGCATGCTTCCTTATATTAAGGCATTCTAAGGATTGTCTTCCATCCTTTCTTTTTGTTCCTGGCAAGAATACTACTATTCAGTGTTCATTACCTTCTCTGAAAATGTAAGCAGTTCCTCTAATAAAGGAATCTCCAATTATAAAAATCTTCAACTTCTGTAATTCAGTAATATCTACTGTATCAGTTGTTACAAAGAAATGATCTTCATCACCATTAGTCTTGTTAATCCAACTGTTTTCATTGCGCATTACATTTACAAGAACACAGTTGTCATCCATCTGGCTTTGTACATCCACAGCTTGAGCTATGTTGCCAGCGTCTGGCTTTCTCATCTTTTTACTTACAGTAATGTTCTGCAATCTTTCCACGTTCAGTTTTGATTTCTTCATTTTCACATATCCTTGCCTCTGTTTTCTAACTTCTCTTTTAGAAAAATACAGCCACCTTTTGTAGACTGAAGGTTTTCTGATATAAAAATGTTATCATTCCTTATAATCTATGTGTTACGTAACAAAGCAGTGTCCTTTTTAGAGTGTATTCTCTTTACTTTACAGACATTTATCAGTTTCTTTTTCTTCCTTATTTGTTGTGAACTTCTTTTCTTTCTTTTATTTCCCTCTAAACACAACAAATCCACAGGTTACTAAATACTTGTATCCAGATTTCCAAATTTGTCAGGGGCATCATTTTGTTTCATAGGGGTTGAGTGATCTTTACAGACAATAGACGCATCCTTTCCTAAATGTGTTCTATTATCTGTTTTTCTAACAGTATTTATCTGACCACTCCATTCATTAATGTATGTAACAACAGTTCTCCAAGCTGTGTCAGTTGCGCAAGTGCAATTGTCATCAGTAAGTCTAGATTTACTACTAATAATGGTATGCAAATCGTCCAACTTTTGACTTGAGAAACTCAGATCACCAGTGATCTCTGCTGTTATCTTTAAATATACATACAATTTATTGCACTGTACACAATATTTGTGCTTTAGAAATCACTAATGGCATACTTATTTAAAGATTCCATGTTCAGCTTATTTATTTATTGTATTTGTTAACCAGGAAAGTCTACTGGGCCTAGGTGAGCCCATTTTCAGTAGAGGCCTGGGGACAAAGCTCCACATAACATTAATAGTACATACAAGAAAAAGCACAATATACAGGGTGTATACAGTCTCAATGCATGGAAATAAGTATTAAACACAACAGTACAAGTTATTTACAAACATTACACATTAACATTGTGTACAATTTGATCACTGAGGATGGAGTTAGTCAGGTAGGGTAGCAGTTTTGATTGTTACTTGTTGGAGTTTTGTAGGCATAAGCAGTTGAATTCAGAAAGTCAGAGGGAGCTCCTAATTAGTGATATTGTAGAGGGCTATAGTAGTGGATCAGGTGTTAGGAGGTACTATTTTGGCAGAAGTACATTGCCAGAGAGAAGAGAGGTGTGATCTGAGAGACTTCTTAGAGAGAGCAGGATTACTGATTGTTCTGATAGAAGGTGGGAGGGCATTCCATAACTTCAAATGAATAAAAAATTGTAATTGAAAAAATAATCAAAATCAATTACCATAGAATTCAAAGAGAACTTAAATCAACTTCTCTGAGAAAAATCAAAAAACATTATTCAACTAAATACTAAAGTGAGTACAATAAAGTTTTTGCTCCGACAGTAAAAGTTATGAAAGTCAGACAAAAGCTGTGCGCAGTAGCTTTTGCTCACAATCACTTGCAGTCGCACCTTTTTTAAACAGTAAAGATCAACAAATCACAAACCAAGACAGGATTGTTTAGATAAGTTCTGGATTGTCTTCTCTGCAGTCTGTGTAACCTTATAGCCGACCAGGTCCCTTAACATGCCTAAAGTTTGCCTGTCTAAAACCTATCCCTTTTCTAACAACAAATAGTGAAAATTAAAGGTAAAAACAAAATATAAATCAAAGTAAATCTTCTTGTCTACAAGCTTCCTTTCCTTCTTATAAACAGTGAAAAACATTGGTAAGAAATAAAATACAAATTCAAATAAAACTTCTCTTACCAGGCAACTCCACAGTAAATCACAAACCAAGACAGAATTGTTTAGGTAGGTTTTGGATTGTCCTGTCTGCAGTCTGTGTGACAGACAGTAGGTCAGTTAGCTGAAAAACTATAGAATTTGGCCAGTTGCTATACTGGCCTTTAATCCAAAGGATCATTACAAGAGCGGACTTCCCTTTTTTCCCTCAATATGCAGTGACAATAGACTTGATTATATTTAGATCTGGATTGTTGGGTTTATGCCATAAGGGAAATAGTCTTGAATGCAGTTCAGTTTGTCAAAAACTGTTTTTACACTGGCTGTATACTGGATATGCTTGCTTGAATCGTGCTAGATACATTACTGAAATATTAATTTCTTCTTATTTTGACTACATCATTATACTCCAGCCTTTCATGTCCCCCTATTCCTTGCATTCCAGACAAGATACCTGAAAAACCTAACACTCTATTCTTTTATAGAAAGTGCTTCTCTCCTTAGCTGTCCTCTACCAGCTTTCAGAATGCACCATCACGGAATCTCCTGCTGCCCTGCAACTTCTTGATTTCTCTTCATTGCTACTTCCCCACTGCCTGACATCTATAAAATACAGATTCCTGTACTTGATTATACTACTCTTCAGCTTTTTCTCTGTTCTTCTCCTTCTGCTTCGCCATTTTTCATTCTACCATGACTCAGTAATATGTCTTAACATTTCTCCAACTCTGTCCAAACCTCCTGTCCATACCTCCTCTTTACACTCTATACATGTTGCACCTAACCTATTCATACCTCTCAGCTGTACAGATTTTCACAGAATGTCCAGATTTCTGTTTCATATTTTGGTCTGTTTCTCATAAAGTTGTGTTTTTCTGGCAAATCAGCAAATCATTGAGGAATGGAGTCAGAAAACAATGACGTTTCAGTTGCAGAGTTCATAAGGTAAACCCTGTTATTCTGTCAACTTTCTAAGTTTGTAAGAGCAATATTTACAAATTGTCTTGGCCATTGTCCCCCCATTATTTCTAGCTTTGTCCAGATTTCTTACTCTAAGAGGTTTGAACCTCTTTAATATTGCCCCTCATTTTTATCAGAATCACATTTATTGGCCAAGTATGTGCACAAACAAGGAATTTGACTACGGTTTCAGTGAGTCTCCAAGTATGAATTACATAAATGACATACATATACCTATTAAAAACAAGATAAAATAAGTAAATACACACACACACACACACACACATATATATATATATATATATATATATATATATATATACACACACATATATATATATATATATATATATATATATATATATATATATATATATATTCTAGTTTTTATTATATTTATTTTACATTTGTTGACCGGGCTAGTCTAACTGGATATATGTCCATTTTCAGTTGAGGCCCAGGGATAAAAGCTCCGATATATGCAATCATATAATAAATGCAATAGTATTATAACATACAATATATGCAATAGCAGGAAGTGACATTAAAATTAATTTAGATCAGACATAAAAAAGTGTACAGAGTCGGCAAGAAAAAAAAAAACTTAAGATAACATATACTATGAAAAATAAAAAATGATCAAGATTATATATGCAAGATATAATGTATATAAGATATATATATATATACATACATACACACACTACTTACAACGTGCAAAGTGCATCTCAGTGTAAGAAATACTGAAATAAACTTTGAAAGAAACAAATATTAACAATACATAAACAATATTGCAGGACCCTTGGAGGCGTGGGAAAAAGAATACCCAGCCTAATAAGCCGAATTAACCATTTATGAACTTAATGTCCTGTGGAAAAAAAAATATTCTTATATTTGCTTATTTTGGTGCATATTAATCTATAATTCCTGGTCGATGGTAATAGCTCAAAAAGATGGTTGCCTGGGTGTGAAGGTTCAGCAATGATTTTCCCTGCCCATTTCATGACTCTGGAATAGTACAGGTCCTGTAAGGAGGACAAACTAACACCAATGATATTTTCAACAGACCTGACTATTCGATGTACTCTATTTTTGTCATGTTTATACATAGATCTAAACCACACTGTTATGAATGAGCTGAGAACAGACTCAATGACTGCTATGTAGAACTGAATCAGCAGTTCCCGTGAGAGGTTGAACCTTCTCAGCTGTCACAGAAAGTACACTCACTGTTGTGCCTTTCTTTATGATGGACCTTTATATTGGACTCCCACTTCAAGTCCTGGGAAATTATACATCCCCAAAACTTAAAGGATTCTACAACTGACAGAAGTATTAAATATAAAGAGTTGGGGATAATATTGTAGTACCACTCCTAAAGTCCACTGTCATCTCCACAGTTTTAAGAGTGTTCAGCTCCATATTATTCTGACTACACTAAACTGCCATCTGCTCAACCTCCTGTCTGTATGCAGACTTATCACCATTCCTGATGAACCCAGTAATGGTTGTATTGTCCAGGTATTTAATAAGTTTGAAAGAGGGGTCCTTAGAGGTGCAGTCATATTTGTGTAGAGGGAGAACAGCAGTGGAGTGAGCACACATACCTGGGGGTCACCCGTATTGTTTGTGCGATAGCTAGATGTAAATTTCCTCAGTTATTCCAAATATAGACTAATTAACTGCACTTTAGCTCAAACCAAAACAAAATGAAGTGCACAAATCCTCTTCAAAAAAACAAGTATGTATAATTCCGCAATGTACTAAAATCCTTCTTGAAGGAGGTATACACACCCCAGTCCTGACCCTACCTATCACAAGGAACACAAAGATTATTCTGTCCATACCTCTGAACTGTACAGATTTTCGCAGAATGTTCAGATTTTGGCCTCATATTTTTGGTCCGTTTTTCATAAAAAAAATTTCTGACAAATTAGTGGTAAATCATTAAAGATTGAAGTTAGAAAATAATGACAGGCACTTGAGTTTTAGACTTAATATCCTTCAGAAAATTCATGCTAATATAAAATCTGTTATTCTTTCAACTTTTTAAGTCTGTAAGAGCAATATTTAAAAATTGTCCCTAATTTTGCACCTTTGTCCACTTTTATTTATGGTTTTTCCAGATTTCTTGCTCTAAGAGGTGGAGAGGCATGATTCTCTGACACACTTCTCTGACCCAGCAACAGCCAATCCCCAACCCTGGTGATGTAATTTTTGCTGCAACAAATGTTAAAAGCATAAGAAATAAAACTGCTAAACTACATGCTTGGATTACCTAACACAGTCCTGACATTCTCGCTATAACTGAAACCTGGTTTAAAATCAGCACAAACAACTTTGCAGTTATACTTCCTGGCTATAATATCCATAAAGACCGTATAAAGAGGAAAGGTTGGCAGTGGCTTTAATATTTCCCACTACATACCACATCTCCCCTTACAGCAAACCAGTACCAAAAATTCAGTTCAGCAGAGCTTCTTATTGCTTTCCTCAAAATAAACAATTATAAACAAATATGTATTACTGTCCTTTGCATGCCTCCTGGCGACAATTCATGTCTACCGGAAAATATCCTACATTAAATGTCCATAACATTTCCACAAGAAAAAAAATACTATTAGGTGATGTGAAAGTCATTTGTTTGGGCATACACTCTTAACTCCCCTATATCGAGCATGAACTTATATGGTTTCACACAACTAAGTTTTAGCCCCACACATTATAGCAAGACATCAACTTCTCTATTAGACTGGATCCTAGTATCAGACCCTAGTAAATACACTACCACGGGTACAATGTCAAATTGTCACAGTGATAGTTTCCAGTCTCTACGACCAGACATCTCAAACATCCAGTTAAACAGCTTATTTATAAAACAGCAAACAACATCTCCAAGTTTAACCCAGAAATGTTAATTTCTACACTATCCTCTATTAAATGGAACTTCCTAAAAATCCCCCCCTTAGATGATGCTGTAAATGAATTCAGTAGAACTTTTCTAAATATTCTAAATAGCCTTGTACCTCCTGGAAAACTAAGAGACTAAAAATAAGTAATACAATTTGGCTATCCAGAGTAGAATGCTAATGCAGCATAGAGAAAAAAGCATGGAATGAATGGAAAAATATAAAACACCTCAATATCTTGAGAAAACTTTAGAATGCTTTGTAATCTTACTAAAAAGCAAATACATAAAGAAAAGAAACTATACTATAATAACTTTCAGAATAATACTAAACACAACTCTAAAGAAGTTTGGACATCCATTAAAGAAATCTTACATCCCAAACAAATATTCAGCCCAAACACCTCTCCTGATGGGTTCCTATTATTTCAGTGAAAGCTTTTTCGTCGAGCGTGATTACGCAAAATGCTGAAAGCACGGAACAGCGATTTTTTTTTTCCCTAGGGATCTCAGAGTTTGTATATTTAAGTAAGGGGTGCGAAGTCCCTACTTTATATTGTGTTTAGATTTTTTTTTTTAATGGATAGGCAATTTTTTTCCCTGGGAAAAAGATCGCTGATCCGTGTGTTCAACATTTTTAATTTTCAGTTTGTTTGGGTCGATTATATAGCGTTCGCAATTTAGTGTGTTCGCTAATGTAATATAGACCCCTCCTGATAACTCACCACTCGAAACCTGCAGTACAGTTCAACTCTTATTTTATAGATAGTATAGCATCTCTAACCAAGGATTCCTGAACATCTAATCCCATCTCTACCCAATAGCCACATATCATCACATCAGTTTGTTTGGGTCGATTATATAGCGTTCGCAATTTAGTGTGTTCGCTAATGTAATATAGACCCCTCCTGATAACTCACCACTCGAAACCTGCAGTACAGTTCAACTCTTATTTTATAGATAGTATAGCATCTCTAACCAAGGATTCCTGAACATCTAATCCCAACTCTACCCAATAGCCACATATCATCACATCCACTTTCATCTACAAACCTGTGCCCACATCCTATATAAAACTGATCTATATTGTTCCACAAACGTTCACGTCCATGAAAGGTTTAAGTAGGGAAAAGAAGCAGTTGGCCAACAGCACAAATTTGCCCTTTTACCCACTGTAGTGTGATCTCGGAGTTGGTATATATAGTTGGCGGTGCTCAGCCCCCCACTTGGGTGGGTCTGACACACTGCAGTGTGTGTTCCAGTGTAGTGTTGACTACGTCCTTCCTTTCCCTGGTGAAATATTGTTTTGATGTGAAAATTTGCAAAATTGAACATTTGGTGGTTTCGGGTAAATGAAGAAAGATTTGTGTAAGTGAACCTTCGACAACTTGATATAGACACATATAAAACTACTTAAACTTAAAACATGCTTTCCTTCAGCTGATGAGCTTCCAAGCGAGTATGTAAAAAATAGTAGCTAATAGCATTTCCTATCATGTATCAATCCTTGTAAATAGGTCAGTCCAGGAATCCCACATTCCCTTGGTCAGGAAAAAGTCACACATTATCCCTCTGCACATAGGAGAATATTCAACAGACAGTAATAATCTTATCTCCCCTCGCCAAAATACTTGAAAACTGCATTCAAAAACAATTGTTAGACTGTCTCCTGCAGGAAGAACTGCTATAAGTTACACAGCATGGCTTCTGCCCTTCCGATAGTACTATATCACTGCACTTCTAACTTGTATGGACACTGTCAATAAAGCTAGAAATAACAGCAAACTAGTCTATCCCTTATTTTAGACTTGTCTAAAGCCTTTGGTACAGTTTGTCACAGCAAACTTCTACTTCAGATGGCCTCACTAGGTCTCTCTCTCAGCCCACCCTTTTGTGGTTCAAAAGCTACCTGCCCAATAGGTATCACTCAGTAAAATGGCACTCCAGACCCTCTCTTTACCTCCCAGTCACCACCAGTGTACCACAAGGCTTGGTCGTTGGTCCCCTCCTCTTGAACATTTTCACCAACCCTCAGTAAGTCCACACAACAGGCTACGCTAATACAATATGCAGATAGTTCTACTCTCATTGCACATTTGACAACATGGTACACCTCTAAATTACTCAGGAAGCTTTAACAGCCACTGAAACATAGCTTCATAACTCGCAACTCATGCTCAACCAAAAGAAGACCAAACTGCTGCTTTTCCCCTCAAATCCCTCTCATGATAAAACAAAATTTAAAGTCCTCTGTCTTGATACTACAACAATTGAAGTCTCCTCTCATATCAAATCATTAGGGGTGATAGTGGATGATAAGCTTACATTCAACCTGCATATACAAAATTGCATAAGAAAAACTCATAAAAACTAGGGATGTTTTACAGAGACAAAAACTTTCTCACAGTCCCAACTAAAACTTCACTTGCCACTACTTATCTCCTCCCCTCCCCACACTTTTATTATGATGCTGCCATGCTTACTAACCTCCAGGCTTCGCAAAAGTTAAAATTGCGAAAATACCCCTTTCAGAATCCACCATAGTATAGTGCTAAAAGTCCTAATTTGTTTAGAATTGCCTCATCAACTAACATATACACAGCTTCTCACTACCTATAAAATTATCCAGCATCCAACTGACTGTCCAGCACTAAAAAACATTCTACACAACCATATTCTCAGTTGGTCATTGCGAATTGCGATCCAGTGACCAAAAACTCCTCCCCATCTACAAACCTATCAAATCTGCTGGGTATTCTCTGTACTGATACAAGGTTACTAAGGCCTTGACCTCCTTACCTGTATCCATCAGGTCAATACCATCCTCTCCCGTATTTCAAAACCACTCTGAAAAACCTCCATTTGTTTTTTAAGGGCTGTATTAATAACGGTGTTTAGTATATAATAGTGTGTTGTTACAGTTAATAGTTAGATTCCATTTAGTGTTATAGAGGCAGTTGTTTTAAGAGCTGCTTATAGCTTAAAATACATGTGTGTTGTTTGGACTTGTTGAACACTTGTGTGTGACTTTATTATCTTTATTAATAGTTGTTTCTTGTGTGCATTTAAAATTGGCTTGTTATGGCTGATCAGTAGAAAGAAAAACTACCCAAGTGTGGGTTCAAAAAATGTCCAAAGTGTGGACAGAAAATGTCTGTGATTGATAGTCATGTCAATTGTGTTTACTGTTTGGGTGCCCTGCACTTACAAGAGAGTTGTTCCATCTGCCATTCTTTTAGTAGCAGAGTCCTGCATGAAAGAAAAAGGAAGCTAATTGACAGAGGACTTGTAAAATCATCTTTTCAGGAAGCTTTGGGCGACCACGATAAAGCTGGTAAATCCCCGAAATCTAAGTCCTCTAAGTCTTCTTCTCCAGAACATAGAGTTTCAGATCTGACAACATCTAAAAAGACATCGACACGACTCTACAGCCTTCGGAGCCAAGCTTCTTTACTTTTTGGAGCCGGTCCCCAGTCCTAGAACCAGTCCCCGAAGTACTTAAGTCACCGATCTTATAATCGGTGACACTCTCGATGCACTCATCTCGGTCCTCGATAAGCCTATCTGATTTGGATATGGATCGTGTGGTGCAGATGTTGTTACAGGCACCAGTGTTTGCAAAACTTTTATGTGCTCTGACCCAAGTGGTTTCAGAACCAAAAACTGTTCCTCCATCTCCTTTTCCTCCTCCGAGCCATACCGGTCCTTCAGAGCTGGAGGAGTTGGAGCTGATGATTGTGGAGCCTTCAGAGCCGACGCCTGCTCCAGTGCCATCGGTTCCAATTACTCGGACCTCCTCAGAGCATATTGAGGAGTCTAGGAGCCGCCACTCGTTGGATGAGTCTGGGGAGGATAGTCTCACCGATCTTTTGGTTCCATCTTCACCTCTTGGGGCCTCAGCTCGGATGAGTTTGGCTCCTACCTCTGGATCGGAGCCCACTTTTCCGGTGCAGGGGTTCCTTCTCACCAGAGCAGAGGTGCTTTTGAAGCAATGAGGAGAGTAATGTCCCCCAGGACATCCACAACTTCAGGGCCAACTACCTCTTCCCTAAAAGTGCATGTGTCTACTTCTGCCTCACAGATTCCTTTGAAGCGTAGAGACCCTGAGCCTCAGGAAGACCCACTGGGTGGTCCCTGCTCTTCCGAGACCTCACCAGATGCTCCCACTGACGAGGTTCCCAGGAAGAGAATTTGCGAGAGGAAGCATCTAGACTCCCCGCAGGAGTCCTGATGAATCAGAAGTGTCCCCACGGTCCCCCCTCTGAAGATATCTCATTTGCAGATATCTTGGAAATCCTAAAGTCAGTCCTGCTGAAAGCGTTTGGGTCTCATCCCTCCACCTCTTGGGTGTCTCCTTCCTTCAATGAGCTTATGGAGTTGGTCTCATGAAGGGCGTGGGAGTCTTCAGACACTATGGAGCCTGTCCTTAGGAGGCCCAAGAAATTTATTTCTGCCCCTCACGATAAGACCTTTCTCACAAAAGGAGTGCCTGTTGATGCTATGGTGGTGGTGGCAGACACCAAAAAGGAGATGTCAGAAACTTCTTCCTCTGTTCATCCTCCTAATAGAGACTCTAGGATCATGGATATCTCATTCACTCCAGTGCAACTATTTTGAGTATGTACCTTTAACTCCTAGTGGATGTGGCCTGAGCCTTTAAAAATTAAATTATCACCTTACAATTCTAACAAGTACTCATTGACAGAGGTCAAATATCAATACAATTGTGTTTGCCATCATGTATGCTTCAAGATAAAATATTTTTAAGCCTTGTATGTAGCATGGTTTTGGAATTATTAATGCAAATATGCATAAGTAATATTTGACGCCTAGAGGAGCAGTAGGAGTTAACTGCAGATGCACCTGGAGGCGTCACTCGGATGTAATGAGATATGAGAAGAGCATGTTTAGCTCAGCGACTTTTGCCGTTTGTTCACTGAGCTACCTCACACATTTCACAAGACTGCAAAGAGACCTCCTAAATGCTCTACAGGGTACGGTAGCTGAGGGAGCTATAGACAAGGCTGTGTCCCAGCTTGCTACCCTTAATTCTCTAGTGAACTCTTCCATGCGTCTGATTTCATATGCAGTTGATGGTACAGTTAGGGCAGCGGGTACAGGAATTGCTGTTAGTAGACACTCCTGGATGCGCTTATGTTCCTTTGCTGAGCCCTTTAAGTCATCCTGTGTCAACACCCTGTTTGATGGCTCGTCTCTTTTCGGGCCCAAAGTTAAGGGAACTCTGACCAGGTGTGAGCAGGAAGGAAAGACTCTGTCTGCCATCGGAGTCCGTTTTTCCAGCCCTACTAGACCCTACCCCAAGGGTCAAAAGGGAGGAAAGATGTTGTTCCGTAAAGTCTGAGGAGCCTTTCTGGACACGTGATGAACCCCCCCCCCCTCCAGGGACAGAGGAGAGGGCAATAATGGAAGACGCCGCCCTCGCAGCAGAGGGGGGGGGGTCCGCAAAATCAGGCCGACAGAGACCAGCTCTTTGGGAAGCCCTACCAGTGCTCCTGAAAGGAGGCCCGACTGTCCTACTCTGGAGAAAGTCGGGGGTTGCTTATCTTTGTATCCAGATGCCTGGCTAAAAATAAATGACAACTGGGTACAAATCATAATTTCCAGAGGATATTTTACCCCTTCGCCACTCCTCCTCCCTTGATAACAAAAATCCCAGATGTTCCATCCAGTTACAGGGAACAAGCAACAATAGAGGTCCAAAGAGAAAAAGGAGTCATCCAACCAGTCCCAGCAGACCAGACAGGATCCGGAACTTACTCAAGATTCTTTTTAGTTCCAAAAAAGACAGGGGACTGGAGACCTATTTTGGACCTCAGCAGACTAAACAGATCAGTCAAGAAGATGGTCACGCTACAGTCAATACTTCTCTTCTTAGGGAAAGACTATTGGATGTGCTTGATAGATCTCCAGGATGTGTACTACCACATAAAAATGGTCAGACCATCCAGGGATCATCTGCGCTTCCGGCTGGGAGACAATCACTACCAGTTTTGGGCCCTGCTCTTTGGTCTCACAACAGCCCCCAGAGTGTTCAGATGTATAGCAGTGGTCTCAGCTCAACTGAGGTGTTTCGGATTCCAGGTGTTTCGGTACCTAGACAATTGGCTCTTCTCTGCCACCACCAGGCATCAACTTATACAAGCCAGAGACACCACACTTACTCTTTACAATCAACTAGGGATTACCATAAACTCAGAAAAATCTGCCTTGTCACTTTCGCAACATATCGTTTTTATTGGAGCAGATTTGGATACCACCATACCACCACCACTTTAAAACTTCCTTTAGAAAGGATACCAATACTTTGTCAGCAAATTCTGAATGTCATTTCCAGAGACAAGGTGCCAGCCTCAGAAGTGCTAAAATTGTTGGGTATGATGGCAGCTGCAATAATAGCAATTCCACTGGGTTGTATGCACATGCGGATTGTACAATGGCTTCTATTCATGCAATGGTCTCTTCAAGAGCTCCCAATGTCACACCTCATTATTCTAACATACACATGCAGAAATGATCTTCGGTGGTGGTTGACCTCTCTCCAAGTAACGATAGGTCGTCATATTGGCCTACCATCACCATCGGCCACAGTGACCACGGAAGCTTCCCTGGTCAGGTGGGGTGGCATTTTCAGAGAAGAACAGCCCAAGGCACATGGGCCGAACAAGAGACACATCTGTATATCAATGTCCTGGAGATGAGAGCAGTACTCTTGGCATTGCAGTACTTTCAGGACTCTCTCTGTCTGGGGACAATTGCGATTCAGACGGACAACATGTCAGTGGTCTGGTACTTAAACAAACAAGGAAGAACCAGGTCCTATCCTCTTTGTCGAGATGTTCTGAGTATGGCAGTGGACTACATCTACCCAGCACTTTCTGATAGCAATGCACATCCCGGGGAAATCCAGTGTGATTGCAGACAAACTGAGCAGGGCAATTTTGTTGCCTCACGAGTGGTCCCTCAAAAATGAAGTAGTGGAAAGAATATTCCACAAACGGGGCTACCCTTGCTGCAGTCTCTTTGCATCCCCCATGAACACAAAATGCAGAAGTTACTTTGCCCTGATTCCCCCTCAGGGAGATTCCCCAAGGGACGCACTCATATGTGATTGGCCTCCAGGTCTCCTTTATGCATTTCCACCAATTACCCTGATACCCAAAGTATTACAGAAAGCCAAAGCCCAGGGAAGGACCATCATTCTAATAGCCCCTCATTGGCCTCGTCAGAATTGGTTCCCCTTCCTTCGACCTCATCTGTTGGAAGAGCCTTGGATTCTAGACCCAGTTCCGGACCTTCTGATGCACTCGTCGGGGGCTCTTCATTTCTTCCTTCAGTCCCTAAAAGTGACAGCTCCAATTCCCCCAACATAGCCAGGTTCCATAACCTCTCAAACAAAATGCAACATATCTTAATATCTTCTCATAAATCCTCTGCAAATGGAAGAGATTTTCCATATGGGCTTCTCAGAATAACATTGACCCTTACCAAGCCTCTATTTCCTCTATATTAGAATTTTTGACTATGCTTTTCAAAAAAGGAGTGGCGGCAGCTACAATTCATGTGCAGCTTGCTGCCATCTCTAATTTTCATCTTGGTACTGAAGGCTTTAACATAATGTCACACAAGCTATCCAAAGCCTTTCTTAAAGGGACTTTCCACCTTAGACCACCAGTTAAATCCCCTTATACCCACTGGAACCTAAATTGTATGCTCTCACGCATTATTCTCCCACCTTTTGAGACAGCTCCTTCATGCGATTTGAAATTTTTGTCTTGGAAGACTATCTTTTTAGTAGCCATCACATCTACTCGAAGAGTCTCAGAACTACAAGCCGTGTCCATAAAACCTCCGTATTTGTTTTTTTCATGCTGACAAGAGTTTCACTGCAAACAAATCCTTCATTCTTACCTAAAGTTTGTACTGAAGCTAACCTTAACCAAATTGCAGATTTGCCAGCGTTTTTCCCTAAACACACCAACAATTTGGAGTGTATGCTGCACAAACTTGATGTTCACAGACAGCTCGGATTTTACCTAGATAGAACCAAAGAATTCAGAAGAGCCAAACAACTTTTTGTTTCCTTTTCAGATTCTAAAAAAGGTATGCCTGTGGCAAAAACAACCCTATCAAAATGGTTATCTGATTGCATCACTTTCACATACTCAGCTGCCAATTTACCTCTACAACAAAAAATTAAGGTTTATTCTACTAGAGCTGTGTCCACATCTTCTGCATTTTCAGCTAGGGTACCAATAGACAATATTTGTGCAGCAGCCACTTGGTCAAAGCCTCATACCTCACACCTTGTTAAACTACAATCCACTCTGCTACAGGCCCCATGAAGGCTCAGTGTCTCTCCAACCTAACACCACTCTTAAGTATTCAACTGCGGTACCACCTTTAACATTCTTATAAGAAAAGCGCAGTCCGGGTCTGAACTGTCTGCAAACAGCTACAGTTAACTTTGAACCTAACACCACTCTTAAGTATTCAACTGCGGTACCACCTTTAACATTGTTATAAGAAAAGCGCAGTCCGGGTCTGAACGGTCTGCAAACAGGTGCAGTTAACTTTAAACCTAACACCACTCTTAAGTATTCAACTGTGGTACCACCTTTAACATTCTTATAAGAAAAGCGCAGTCTGGGTCTGAACTGTCTGCAAACAGCTACAGTTAACTTTGAGTATGTGTCTACCTTTTTGAGCCAATCTTCATTTGCACTGTGCTTTGGCTGTAAGCAGCCCCCCACCCACCACCACACACATCTTCCACTTTCTCTTATTCCCTTCTGTTAGCAAATAGTATCCATAACTGATCAATACCGTGTGTTTGTTAATTTAAACTATGACCACAGTAACCTACTGATACAAGGTAATCATGTTTTTCCACCTGAGAAATTAAGAAAAGACTTACAGTTTCAGAGCAGTCCTTGGTCAATTGTGATTGTTTCTTAACATATACTTGTCTTGCTTTGGCTCATTGCAGCAGTACAAAGAACTGCCTGCTCACACCCTTGTTCTCCCCTCCCCTTCCCTGTTTATTACCTTAAGACAATCCCAGAGTTAATAAATATTGCCTGTGGCAGGCACCATTTGTAAAACTACAATCCACTCTGCTACAGGCCCCATGAAGGCTCAGTGTCTCTCCAGTAAGTGTTTTACAACTGTAAATGCCTATTTATGTTGAATTGTATTAGACATTTTACAACTGTATATGTTTATGTTGAATTGTATTAGACATCTAATATGTTTTATGCTTTATTATTGATGTTACTATGGCATGCTAGCATTTTGTATGCACCAAGTTGTTTCTAGTATAATAGTATGTATGGTCTATTTGCATAGCTGCACCTTGTTCACTAATGTTATTCATGTAATTGTGTTGTGTGTAGACAGCTCATACTAGTGTCTAAATTATTTCTATAAGTTTGTGCTGTTACTGGTGGATAGAATCACATTAGAAAACCACGACAGATTGCTGCTCGCTATATTTTTATCTGTGGCTGCATAACTGTCTGGGTTTTTGTTTTCTAATGTTCTTCCAATTGGCTCAGTATCTGCATATACTAAGTAGTGGTTCAGGACATTGTCCTGCATGTGGTAGCTATTTGCTCAGTGTGTTTTTTATAATCTTTATAATATATATTTACCATCTCAAAAGTGCTTACTCCTCTCTGTACTCTTCTTTTCTAGACCTAACACCACTCTTAAGTATTCAACTGCGGTACCACCTTTAACATTCTTATAAGAAAAGCGCAGTCCGAGTCTGAACTGTCTGCAAACAGCTACAGTTAACTTTGAGTATGTGTCTACCTGTTTGAGCCAATCTTCATTTTCCCCTGGAGAGCACTGTGCTTTGGCTGTAAGCAACCCCCCACCACCAATACACACATCTTCCACTTTCTCTTATTCCCTTCTGATCGCAAATAGTATCCATAACTGATCAATACTGTGTGTTTGTTAATTTAAACTATGACCACAGTAGCCTACTGATACAAGGTTATCCTGTTTTTCCACCTGAGAAATTAAGAAAAGACTTACAGTTTCAGAGCAGTCCTTGGTCAATTGTGATTGTTTCTTAACACATACTTGTCTTGCTTTGCGATTGTTTCCAGCCCCTCATACAAGAACCTAACAGGGTCTCTACCCGCTTCACTCCCCACCCTGCCCCCTATTCCCTCCCACCCCAGTGGTCCCACCTTTATTGCACTCAAACCCCTCCCATCTTTCCAATAGCCAACCACAGCGCTAACCCAACACTACCTCCTCCATATTCTCTCTATTATCACACCTCCTCAACTGACATGTACAAGCATACCTTTCCTTTGCTCACTGCATGCACTCTCCTTGCATATCTTACATCCTACCAAAGCTCCATCATTCCCCCACTCAACCACTACCACTGTACTACTACTCACACCACCACCCATGTCTCACCCATACTCAGCTCCCCTCCCACCAGCTCAAGAACCATCCCTATGCACCCCCCACATATTCTACCAACTATATTACTCAAACGTAAAGCATCCCTACAACTTAACATAGTAACCCTCCCACCATACCTATTACCCACAGAGCACAATCATAAAGTTTCCCTTATAAACAAACACATTCAAAAACTGAGAAAACTAATAATCTCATGCATATCAAAACTAGCCCTAAGTGGAGACATCCACCCCAACCCTGGCCCTACCATCTCCAACCCTAATTTTCATAATCAGACTAGAAACCACAACTTCTCCCATATTACAGCCAATAGAAAGCCAAGTGACTTCCTTCTACTAAGCCTAAATATTAGAAGTATATCCAACAAAGTCCATGAACTCCATGCCACCATAGACTTATACTCCCCAGATATAGTCATCCTGACAGAAACCTGGCTAAAACCTCACATTACCAGTGAGCAAATACTCCCTACAGGTTACGGCATACTAAGAGTAGACCGGCTAAACAAAAAAGGAGATGGTGTAACTATAATATTTAAACAGCATCTAAACTTCCAGATCTTAAAATCATCAGCTCCACAAATAGGCAATGAAGAAATAATATATACCAACCTCAAAATTAACCAAAACAAAACCATCAACATAATTGGATGCTACTTCCCACCTGGCCAAAACATCCCTCCACTAGAAAACCTCCTCAGCTGGTCTACCCACCATCTCCCCCAAGAAACTATCATCTTAGGTGATTTCAATATTGACTGACAATCCTGTTCTGGCAACAATCCAACCCATCATGTACACCTTCATGGCTTCACCCAACTAGTCCAGTCACCAACAAGGATAAATAAAAACTCCAGCAAGCACACTACCCTGGATTGGATACTAGTCAGTAAGAACCCCCAGTCATATATAACAGGCTGCTTATCAGATAGCCTCAGTGATCACTCCCCAACATTCCTACTCAAAAAATACCTGTACCAAGCTAAACCTGTCATCTATCGTCAAATACGTAAAAAAATAAACTTTAAACCACTTCCATTCATCTCATCCCTCAAAGAATGTAACTGGCATGCTCTAAAGTACCTCAGTCTAGATGACGCAGTTGAATTTTTTAATACTACCTTCCTGAACATCCTTAATTACCATGCCCCCATAAGATTTTCCAGAACCAAAGCACAACCCTCCCCATGGCTACAGAAAACCACTAAGTCAGAAATGAAAAACAGGGATAAAGCCTGGGAGCACTGGCACAAAACCAAAACCCCCGCAGCTAGACAGAAATTCCTAGAACTACGCAATAGAGTCAAAGAGCTAATAAAACGGGACAAATTCCAATACTACCAGTCTGCCCTAGACTCACAACAGAGCCCCAAACAATTCTGGTCCTCCATAAACTCCATCCTCCACCCAGGTAAAGTCAGTACCCCTCCTCCTAACATCCCTCACTCCTCAGAAAATATTGCTACCTCATTCAACACACACTTCACCCAAACCATACTATCACTAGCTAAACAACACAAGCCCCCTCCCCTCCAACCCACACCTTCAGCAAGTAATCTCCCCACTGCCTTCTCTTTTTCTCCTGTACCTACCTCCAACATAAAAAAAACTCTTAACTAAACTTAAACCCACCAAATTAGCAGCAGACAACCTCCCAAGTGAATACCTACAAATCGCAGCTGATGCTCTGGCCTACCCAGTATCCATCTTGATTAACCGATCTCTGTCAGAAAGTTACATTCCCACATTGTGGAAAGTCTCACATATAATTCCCCTCCACAAAGGCGGACCCTCTGCAGAACTAACCAATTACCGCCCCATAGCTATTCTCTCTCCACTCTCCAAAATACTAGAGAGATGCATACACTCTCAGGTCTCACACTACCTCCTTACTAACAACCTCCTTTCCAGTACTCAGCATGGTTTCCGACCAAACCATAGCACCACCACTGCCTTACTCTCCTTTACTAACACTATCCTTCAGCATAAAAACAATGGCTGTCTCTCCTCTGCTACTTTCCTAGACCTATCTAAAGCATTTGACATGGTCCCATACAAACAACTTATCTCG
The DNA here is from genome assembly GCF_019279795.1 of Protopterus annectens. Lineage (NCBI taxonomy): Eukaryota > Metazoa > Chordata > Ceratodontiformes > Protopteridae > Protopterus > Protopterus annectens. The sequence continues at coordinate 1,402,834,506 of NC_056737.1, forward strand.
TCCTCAATAACCTATCCTTCTCACAGTCAGTCACCAACTGGTTTCAGAGTTACCTGTCTGACCGCCAACAATCCGTTGTATGGCAGAATGACATATCTCCCCAACTACCTGTCTCCATAGGGGTTCCCCAAAGATCCATCCTTGGACCCCTACTTTTCTCTGTTTACACCAATAATCTAGCCTCTGCCACCAAACATGGCACACTCATCCAATACGCAGATGACTCAACCATCATCTGCTCAGCCCAGTCCCTACCCAAACTGCAAAAAGTCACACAGGAAGCCTTTTCCTCTGTTGAAACATGGTTATCCGATGCCCAATTAATACTCAACCCAAACAAAACTAAACTACTCATCTTCCAACCCACCAAACATACTCAAAACAACTCTCACTTTAACATCACAGCAAAAGACAACACCACTATATACCCAACTGAACACACCAAATTGCTAGGAGTGGAAATAGACAATAAACTAAAATTTGACATTCACATATCCATGACCATAAAAAAAGTCCACAAAAAACTAGGAGCATTATACAGAAATAAACAATTTCTCACCAAAGCAGCAAAGATTGCAATAGCATATTCCCATCTTATCTCCACCCTACTTTATGCCTCTCCAGTATATACTAACCTAAGGCAATGTGATCTAAACAAGCTAGAGACCTGCTACAACAAAATCGCCAAATTCACCACAAGGGCATCCTACCGTAGTCAACACTGTCTGTCACTTGCTGAACTGGGCTGGCTTGAACTCCCTCACCTCCTTCAGTGGTATTAACTCTCACTCACCCACAAACTAGTAAACCATCCACTAAATGTCCCATCCCTCCAGAATCTACTCCAACCCTATCGCACCACCAGACCACTAAGATCCAGCAACAAAAATCACTTGCAGATCACTAAAGCCAATAACTCTGCTGGTGAAGCACTATTCTCTTGCGCCATAGCCAAATTATGGAACTCACTCCCACCCACAATTACCTCCGTACCATCATGCACCAACTTCAAAACTTTATTAAAAGCGCACCTAAAAACATGCTGGCTATGCCCTTGCAACTCCCACTCTAATATCATCCACCCCATCCAACTACTAAGCTCAGATGCTTATAAGCCTAGTACTTCAGGAACGTCTCATTGTTACATTTGTTAATGCCTGTTATGTACTTCACAGATAGTTGTCTACTGATGTACTATGTTCTTCATCTGTAAATATGTTGTAAGTAATTTCTATGTTAAATTGTTAATCGCTATGTAATCCATTGTAACTACTGTCTGTTTATTTTACTGTGGAGCTTTTCTCCCCGGGCCTCCGCTGAAAATGGACCCACGTCCAGTCGGACACTCCTGGTCAACAAATTTAAATAAATAAAATAATAAATAAATTTATCACTCATTACAAAGTCAGTAGGGCCTCCAGGGACTGGGCCTCCTTTGGTTCTGCTGTAATGAGAAACATACTCCCTTGAACCACCCGAGAAAGTTGATGCTTGGGACGCTACCCATCTGTAAGAATGAACGTCAAGATAGAACAACTTCACAAAAAGAAGTTATGTACTCACCCATAACATTCCATGTGAGTTGTTCATCTCACCTTCATTCTTGCTTCCCACCCTCCTACCCCCTCCAGGCTTTTTTGAGGACCGAGATTCATTTTTTTATCATGGTTGTTTTGTCTTTCCTATGGTCTTTACCTTAAAAAGTGACAGAATGGCATATGGTATTATTAGAGCCAGCAAACAAGATCTGAGGTAACTCAAGGTGCATCATGGGATAGGGACTTGGCCTCGAGCTGTCTGAAGACCTCGAGCTTTGTAGTTGTCTGACTCGGAGCCGAGGATTGTCTCCGAACCCATCTGAAAGAATGAAGGCGAGATGAACAACTCACATGGAACGTTACAGTGAGTACATAACTTCTATTTTTTTTTATATTGTCACTAATTTGTTATAATTATTTAAACTGCAAATGATTTTTTTTCTTTTGAAGATTGTAAAATTATTGTTAAAATTTTTTTTTTTTTTTTTTTTTTTTTTAAATAATTGGAGCTTTCCTACCCGGGCCTCCACTGAAAATGGGCTTCTACCCAGTTGGACTTTCCTGGTACTCAAATGTTAATAAATAAATAAATTTTGGATAACAATGTTAAAACTAATGCATTCAAAGAAGACATTTTTAAAAGACTCTTAAAAGCGGAAATGAACAGAAATGAACAGAGCAAATGGGGTTTGATAGCAGCTAAGACTTAAACTTGCCAGTAACACTGTTCCTGTTCTTAAACTCTGAAGTACTCATGTTGTATGTGACTGCATTTCACAGAAGTGGCAGAGAAAGCAAATAATTTAACTTGGTTTTGGTGGCAGATAGAATCTCTGCTGTAATAAAGAATTAATTCGGTATTAGAGTCTAGTACCATGCAGTAGGGTTAGTGCATCATGGAATACAAAGTATACCACGTTTTTTTGTTGTTGTTGTTTTTGTGGCCAAAAGAGTAAGCCAGGGAATCTGTTGCAGATGTGGTGTTTTATCAAGGCAAGTGACACAATATGTCCAAAGTAGCTGTACTTAGTATGGATTCCAGGGTCAAAATCTGAATACAGAAAGGCACAGAAGGTACTATTAAATAAAGTATACAGTTAAACTAGGTTTAGACATAAGTACCAGGTTTAGCTGACAGACTAGTCTTCTTTAATGCCTGCACACGTGAAGCTGCAAAAAGATTAGAAAGAAAATTGTATTGCAGCTGACACAGATTGCAGATGTGATGAGAATGAGCTTTGCATTATGGAGAATAATCAGATATTTACATGCACAATAAATTGCCAGGGAATACAAGACTGGTGATGTATATTATAAACAAGAAAAGGAAATGGCATATTGGGGTATTTATAATGTATTTTCTAAGCAGAGACTGAGAAGACATCAATTCAGAATGCTGGGATGCATTACGAAAAGACACACACACTATCAAAAGCAGGTATTTTATTTTAAACAGACAGCTGATGAGACCAGATGTAGAGTACAGCCTTCATTTCTACTCACTCAGAGACAAAAAACTTAATTGAAGCTGCCCACACCAAAGCAACAAAAAGGGTATATGGTCAGTAACAAAAGTCACCCAGAGTGACTAAAGGAGCTTAAGGTTTATGTCTATTTGGAAAAAAAGTCAGAGGATAATAGAAGTACACAGAGCATTTCAAAAATCTTTACAAATAGCAAAGTCTAAATAGGCTTATGGAGTAAGGACAGAGAAGAGCTTAGGATGGCAATATTGCTTCATGAAACAAGCGTGGTGTGTAGTACCTAGGAAGTCATGTAAAAGGTTCAACTGTAAAATCAAAAAACTGGTTTTGAGAGTTTCATATTGTTGTGCAAAAATTAATCTTACACTATACAATGTTCTTCTCTGTTTATGGAACTTATGCACATGTCACACAGAAAAATGTGTAGCAGCAGTACACCCTTTTTTAAACTTCTCGAATGTTGTTTCCTTTCCCAGATGTGCTGACGCGTATTTTTTTGTAAGATAAATAGAGAAATAGATGCATGCCTATCTGTAAGCAGAACTTGGAATTGAGGTGTTTGAGGCCTACATCTTTTGTGGACAGCATTACATGAAGCATCTCTATTGACATTGCACATATATGTATACAGCTTTCATACCAGTCTGTATGAACTGTGTCTACTTCGCTGCTTTAACATAATCTAGCACAGATGCTCAAGATTTAGGATTAACTGACAGAGACTGAATCTAGGGTATATATGCATTGTCATTATTTACCATTCTCTATATCCCCCTAGAATTAAGAGCAGGTGTTGTACCATGTGATTAGTCATACAGCAGTGCTTACTATCATTACTTTACACATCTGAGGCACTGGAAAGGATTTTATTTTAATTTGTTAGCCTTTGTAGAGCATTATTTCATCTGACCATTTTCAAGCTTAGCTAGGTAATGGTTCCTCTCCAGTGGTTACTTGGAATGCAAGGTGGGTTAATTCCACCAATTAATAGCTATGTCCATGTACATATCTGAATGGATTAATAAGTAGAAGCTTTAGTACATGTGTTTCATGTGTCAAATGTTAAGAAATTCATGTGGAAAATAATAAACACAAGCTAGTATTTGAAATACCAGTGTTTTGTAGTAAATGTATGCTATTATGACCTGCTGGTGTACACTTCTTTGGACAGTAGTGAATTTGTTTGTATATTACTGTAAAGTTTCTAAATTAATGTTTTTTAGTGAACTCCATTTGTCGGCAACATGGCCTCATCTTGCCGAAGGCATCATCGTTGACAATGATGTTTATTCGTAAGTATTGGTTACACAACATTTGCATGTTTTGCTAAATTTTCCATCTCTTTTTTAAGAACAGTAAGTACTTTGTGGTAACTGCATGCTGTTTTAAAAGCAGTAGCTTTCAGAATTCAACCCATTTATAATGACTAGTGTAATTTTGAAGAAAGAATGGATAGAAATTTCCAAGATCAATGTAAAATACAAAGTACATGTACTGGATGGCAGATTTGCTGGTAAAAGCAGGGTAATGGGTATGTTGCTAGGGGACAAATAGTGCTTTTGTTGAATCAGTACATTGCATTGTATTCAGTCCTCACATTCATAGGACTCTAAGTATTAAAAAGATTAGCATGAGTAGGAGTGATTTACAAACAGCATGCACTTTTTGGTTTTATATATACTTTTTCCAATCAAAATTTGAAAAAATATACATCTTTTGTGCTTGTTGATTGTATGTGTCCATTTTCTTCAGCACATGCTGGCATCTACAAGAGAGATTTCACTCCTTCCAAATTATCTTACAGCTTTTTTGTTAGACTTTTATCATTTGCTTCCAAGGTGCAAGTATTCAGAAGTTCACATCATGTTCTTTCGGGTTTAAGGTAGCAAATTTATTTTCTTTAATCCATCGTAACATTTATATTGACTGATGTAGAGAAAGACTCCAGAACATTTCTAAGACAGCACTGAGGTGTGCCAGTACTTCAGTCATAATCATCATCAAAATATGTATGAAGAGCTTGAAAATATATATTTTTTAATGAAGCAGTGAGCATCTACCAGTAAATGCTTTGCAGTTGTAGCCTTCCTCACCTTGTACAGAACTGCCATGATAAAGGAATAGTGAAGGTTTTCTTCAAGGTGAAAGGCTTCACTTCCAAGAAATCATCATAATGATTAAGGATCTGAATACTCCTTATTAAAATGTAAGAATCTTTCATTAGAAGATAAGAGGTCTTTGTTGACATCTTGACAGTTGAAGTTGAAGATTATCCATGCAGCCTCTGATCATTTCATGTCTAAGCTAGCTTCTAGGCCCAAAGGTACTGCCCAGATGACTACATGAGCAGCATCTTTGCAGCTGACTTCTGATGTTCTTCTTGTTTCACTGTTGCAGTCATCACATTTGGGTTATCTGCTTGCAGTAGCCTTCAGTCGGCCTAATTATCAAAGTCTTGGGTCCTGCATCGGTTGCTGTCTCATCTTCCATGACATCAGGTAGTCAGGGGTATAAAGCATGCAGCCAACTCCATTACATCAGTCTTTCTTGTTGTGTGGTGCCCGAAGCAGAAGCAGTTCACAAGTGCCGGTCGGCCGACTCCTGAAATTTTCCTTGTCGAGTCTCAGAACCGACTTCCCTGCCTCTTCCGGGCCTTCTCAGTCCAAACTCAGAAACAGCAGAACACCCAGGCTTCAGTCCCAAGGTATGCACAGGACTAAACAGTGGGGGGGATCCCACTTCCAAAGCAGGGAGTAGTAAGACTCCCCCCTATGGTAAACTGTCTCAATGACTCAATTTTAAAACTTCCAAGCCCTTCTCAACTGACTGCTCCTTCAGGGGGAAAGATTGTCCTGCAGGCAAAAAACTGGGAACTCATTACCCAGGACAAATGGGTTTTAAATATAGTTTCCCAAGGATACAGATTCTACTTCCACACTTTACCAACCCCAAACGGTTGGCCAGATCTACCCCCAAATCAGTGGGCAGAGGCTCAAAAGCAAGTCTCTCTCTCTCTCTCAAGTATAAGGGCTATTCAAACTGTCCCAGAAGAGGAAAGGGGACATTGTTTCTACTCAAGACTTTTCCTGGTGCCCAGAAAAGACAACTCCTGGCATACTATCCTGGATCTCTCTATCCTAAACACTTTTTTGGTGATCCCAAAATTCAAGATGCTAACTCTTCACCAGTTGCTTCCTATGTTAAGCAAGGATGCCTAGTTGGCAACACTAGCTTTAAAGGAAGCCTACCTGCACATCCCAATCAGGCTACATGTACTATCAGTTCTCTGCACTGCCCTTTGGCTTATCTGCTGCGTCCAGGGTATTCATAAAGTGCCTAGCTCCAGTCATTGCATTTTGCAGGCAAAGAAATATTCAAATATACCCATACCTGGATGATTGTCTGATTCAGGCAGAAAGCCAGGACATACTTTTGAATCATCTGGCATTTGTACAGAAAGTGCTAACTTCTCTGGGGTACACCATAAACGAAAAGAAATCACATATTGTACCCTGCCAACAAATTGTTTTCCTGGGAACAAGCTTGAACACAACTTCCCAGATGGCTTTCCTCACGCCAGAGAAACAAGTTAATTTGACAGCTTACGTCAAACTAATGGCAAGACAAATACTGCAAGCCTTGGGGTTCATGGCCTCCTGCATTCTCCTAATTCCATATGCAAGACTGCATATGAGGAAATTACCATGGTATCTAAAAAGCCTATGGTGTTAACATTCTCAAGATCTAGAAGCAATGATTCCTATCATACCTTGCCTACAGTTTAGAGTTCCTTTGGTGGGCAGAGGCCTGCAACCAGAACAAGGGACTGCCATTCACTCTACCCCCTGCCTCCCAAACCCTAACAACAGATGCATCAGACTATGCATGGGGGGGGGGGGGCTCACTTGGCAGGGAAGTGCATTCGGGGAAAATGGAACCCAAATCAAATGCACCTGCACATCAATCAAAAAGAAATGTTAGCACAGAATGCTCTAACAAACTTCAAGGACCATGTTCTTCCAGGACAATTAATGGTAAAGACGGACAACACCACTGTTATCTGGTACATAAACAAGCAGGGGGGAATCCACTCATACCATCTCTGCAGACTAGCCATGGCTCTGTGGAACACAGCCTTGAGCTACCAAGTGCACCTACAAGCACAATTCTTGCCAGGAAAGCTAAATACACTAGGAGATGAACTAAGCAGAAATCTTATGGACCCACATGAGTGGAAACTGGAACCAAAGACATTCGACATGTTGATAAACAAATGGGGGAGCCCAGATATAGACCTGTTTGCCTCCCCCAGAACTTACCAGTTGGACAAATTCTGCACAAGGACTCCCCACAAACAAGCTTGTAAAGTGGATGTCCTATCCTTCACCTGGAAAAATCTATCAGTTTATGCCTTTCCTCCTCTGCCTCTCCTCTCCAAGGTACTACTAAAGATCAAACAGGACAAACCAAGGATGATACTGATTGCATCATACTGGCCTCGCCAACACTGGTACCCCCTCTTGCGCAGTGTGTCACTGCTGGCACCATGGCACCTTCCTCAAACCCCCACCCTGCTGTCCCAACAGAAGAGCCAGATTCTGTACCCTCAGCTTCAAACCCTGAACCTGGCAGCCTGGCTAATTACCTGATCTCTCAGTTACCATCCCTCAGTAAACAAGTGTTGGATGTCATTCTGGAGGCAAGGAGGCCTAGTGCTAGAAAATCCTATGCTGAAAAATGGAAAAGATTCTGTTTCTGGAACCAGACTCAGGGGATGGGCACAGCAGCGCCCAGTTTACTTCAGATTCTTGAATACTTAACTGAGATGCTTCACAAGGGCCTTTCCTTTTCCTCCATCAAAATTTATGCCTCAGCCATTTCAGCTTATTACAACACAGAACCACCCCTCTTCTCTCATCCACTGCTCAAGTAGTTCCTCAGAGGGGCCAAAAACTTAAGGCCACCCAGGAGAGCCCCAACTCCAGCCTGGGACCTTAACTTTGTATTGGAAAAACTCACACTGCTGCCTTTTGAGCCAGCTGCAAGTGCAGATTTGAAATTCCTTTCTCGGAAAACAGCCTTCCTTTTAGCCATCACTTCAACAAGAAGGGTGTCTGAATTACAGGCCCTTATGGCAGTGCAGCCTTTCATCATCTTTCATGCGGACAGGGTGTCCCTCAGGACCAATCCCTCCTTCATGCCCAAGGTAGTATCCAGTGTGGCTCTTAATCAGTCCATTCATTTTCCAACCTTCTTTTCTAATCCACAGAACAAGGGAGAACATATACTGCATTCCTTAGATGAGCACAGACAACTTTTTTGCTTGGACAGGACTAAACCTCTCAGGAAATTGGAACAGCTGCTGGTGGCATTTGCTGCAGGGACAGAGGGGAAGGCTTTTTCAAAGCAAACCATTTCTAAATGGATAGGCCATTGCATTCACTTCTGCTATAAGCAGCATGGAAAACCTATCCCACAGGGTTAGGGACCACATTTAACCAGGGCTGCATCTACCTCTACAGCCTTTCTCAGAGGTGTCCCTACCAGGGACATCCTAGAAGCTTCCTCCTGGAGTTCTGTACATACTTTCACCAAGCATTACTATTTGCCAATTTTCTCTAAATCAAGAGCTGGCTTTGCCACTGCAGTCTTGCAGGGCCTTATAGCTGGTCCTAATGCTATCTAATTTCCTCCTCCCATCCTTAGCTGTGGGAATCTACTCAAATGTTGTGACTGCAACAGTGAAACACGAAGAACATAGTACAGTTGTGTACACTTACCATAAATGTAGATGTTCGAGTGTATTCACTTTTGCAATCCTGGTTACACTCCCTCCAGCCCCGTGACTTCTTTTGGCTTTACCTCTTTTCCTCTTTACTAGGCTTAAAGCTTTTTGGTGTATTTGCTTTTTTGTTGGAGGTGTAACCTTGTATATATATTTAATTGCTTCCTATTAGGGGGGGGGGGGGCACCTAACATCTGTGGCAAGAAAAACTGATGTAATGGCGTCGGCTGCATGCTTTATACCCCTGACTACCTCACGTTATGGAAGATGAGACCGCAACCGATGCAGGATCCAAGACTTTGATAATCAGGCCGACTGAGGGCTACTGCAAGCAGATAACCCAAATGTGATGACTGCAACAGTGAATACACTCGAACATCTACATTTATGGTAAGTGCACACAACTGTACTTTTTGCCACATGCTTTAGCATTTTTTATTTTAGCTAAAGTAGAGCCACGGATGCAACTTCATCTGTTTCTACTGGCAGTATTTACCTTTGATATTTCTTCAAACCCTTCTCACCCACTAATTCTGTGGGCATTTTATATAGCACTAGTGGGCCCGACATTGCAAGCCCTTTCTCCTGCTCCTTAATTTGATTTTGATTGTGTTTGTTGGATTTAAAGGCAGCATTTGCTGTCCGCTGCTTTACTTCACTAATTCTTACTACTACTTAATCAGATACATCTCCTGCTGTAGAACATTGAATCTGACAAACCATTGGGTGAACCACTATTGAATGATTATATATATGATATTCTAAAAATATATCCTGAAGCTCAAACAAAGTCATCATTCCCTGATGTACTTCTTGAACTTGCCCTCCCACAAAATATCTCGTGATTCTACTACAATTTCCTAACCAAGCAACTTGTCAAGATGGAAAACATTTAAAGATTCCTTGTAAAAAAAAAGTCAAAACCTGCTTTCAGAATGAGCTGGGAAGTAGAACTCTATATTCTTCCTATGAGGTTATTCTTGCAGAAGTTACTACTTAAAAGAATAATCCTGTTTGCTGACAGATTTCTCAGCATCTTTTCCAGAATTCCTGTTTTAAGGTCACTGATATCAACGTTTGTATAGTCATCAATGTAAGCAAGTCATCCTCTTCTTGTCCCATACTTGTTTTCCCCATCGCAGGACTGACTTTGGCATTCCAGTCATTTAATATTTCTTTTGTTTTGCTCATAGTATTGGGAAACAAGCATATGGCCTGTTGGCCTTTTAGAAACTTGATGGCCATTAATTATCCTGTATTGGAATTTATGGGTGCCCATTTACATGTTTCTTAAATGTGCAGAGAAACAGACATTGCCTTATAGTCAGGGGAAAGTTTATTCTAGAGAAACTTGCATCAGTTGTTTGTAACTTTTGTAAACATCTTTATTAATATCACATATTATATAGTGGCATTAATGTACATTCTATTATAAAAGAGAAAACAAACCATTATAAAGATTTTTTTCATGCATCGTGCAAGTTTGATTACTGTCTTAACAGGTATTATTTAGTTTAACATTACATAAATTGTTCAAATCCTACCTTCTCTGAAATATTACTTGTTCTCCAGAGAATTGCTCTGTATTTATTTTTTTCCCACAAATTCCATTTATTTCTATGCAGTTTGCACCTTCCCTTTTCTAAAGATGCCACCTCCCTCTTGCACATGATCTGTCATTAGGGATTATTTTAAAGTTAACATTATTGAGTGTGTATTCCAGAAAAAAAAAGTGTTTGAAAGGCAGAGGGCTGTTCATTGCCCATAATGCAAGGCACAGATACAGGGAATGGTGTATTTAGGAAATGTTTCTAAATAACTTGGGTTGTTGAGGTTTTGACTTTTTATGACAAGGAATCTTTAAATGTTTTCTACCTTGACAAGTTGCTTGGTTAGGAAATTGTAGTTGCATCATTAGATACTTTGTGAGTGGGCAAGTTAAAGAAGTATATCGTGGAATGATGACTTCGTTTGAGCTTCAGGATATATTTTTGGAATATCATGTATGCTACTCACATAAACCTTGCAGACAGCTGTGCCAGTGTGTGATTAAAGATGACACGATTTGAGCAATGTACTCGCATATGTAACAACCTTATCCATTTTTTAGAGCACCCTTTCTTACTGAAGGACAAAGTACTTTACCAGTTCTATGGGATTAGATGAGATGCCAGGAAACCTATTTTGTACAGTTAAAAATAACTTACTATATATAGATTTGATGTGTGGCATAGATGGATAAAAGCCTATCACTTACATTTACCTCTTGCTACAAGAGATCCGAGTTTAAAACTTCTGTCTGACTGCATTAATTTTTGGATTTTCTTCATTTAAGGTTTCAATATTTCCATTACTTTTTATTCTTGTCGTATTATATTGCAGTTTGTTGTATTTTAAAATCTGATCTGAAGTAGGAGATTCATTTGTCTGCAACCTGTGGGTTATGGATCCGATATCGGATCCGAACCGGCATGGTTTACCAGCTATGGATCCAAGCTCTCAGCTCCTCCCCTCACCCATAATGCCCTGCTCTCACCTCATGACCTCAGATCTCGTTTGCCGCGCTGGTGACCAGATTTGTGTTCCTAAGCTCTTCAGCTAAGTGCAGTTTTTCAGTGTTTAAAGTGCTAAATTTTGAATTTTTGTGTGAAAGTTGTGTGGAAGTTTAGGTTTCCCTATTACTTAATTATACTTTTAGTGTGTTAAAATTTAATTTTACTTATCCTTCCCCTCGCTGGTAGCGTAGTGTGTGTTTGGGCCTGTTGTGTGGTTGAGTTACTTTTGCTTTAACTTTAGTTTAAGTAACTTTTTGGTATTTGGGATGTCTGAACAACCCAAAGCTGTGTTCTCCAAGTGCTCCGAGTGTGGCCATAAGCTTTCCCCGGCTAATGGCCACACTCGGTGTGTTAGATGCCTTGGGGTTGAACACCTCACTTCTGGATGTTCCATTTGTGCAGGGTTCAACCCCAGGGCATTGAAGGAGCGGAGGTCCAAGCTTGTCTTGGCGGTTCTTTTGCCTCCGGACTCGGCTCTGGCCTCCGCCACTTCGGGGGTAACCGTTTCTACGGTTGTCTCCTCTCCGGCTCCCCCTCCTCCTCCTGGGACTCAACCTCCCTGTAGTGGTTCGGAGGAGAGGGAAGCTAGAAAGAAGGACCAGAGGGAGAAGCACCATAAGCGGCGGGCCAAGACCTCTGTTTCGGCCCCGCCAGCCAAGCGGGCTTCTCCTCCGGCCTCCTTGTCTGCTGGCTCTCCCCCTCCTCGGCTCCGGTCTCCTGTGTGTTTTTCACCGGGACCTGAGGAGGAGGAGACCCGATCTCCGTCGAGGCTATCGAGGAGGCACTCAAGGCCTACCTCGGTAGCCTCGTCGAGATCAACTTATAGCCTGTCAGACGCTGATCTGGACCGGATGATGAGAAGGTTCATCCAGGCCCAGATGCAGATGGGAGTGCTCTTGCCTCCCTCTGGGGGGGAGCTCGACCCCTTTTTTCAAGCCAATTGCTCCTTCTCCGACCCGCTACCCGGGTTCGGAGCAGTTGGAGCCGAGCAGCTTCGGAGCCGGGGGTGGGTCGGCGCCGATAGTACTTGGTACTTCGGATCCGACCCTGCCCTCGAGTGCCCTGGATCCGACCTCGGAGCCTGGATCCGAGCCCCGGATCCGGGGGGATCAGTGCTCCAACGGCGCCGCCTGTGTCGGAGCGCACTGTCCTTCGGATCTGAGCGCCGGCGCCGCTCTGATCCACTGGATCCGAGGGGAGCCGATTGTCGGATCCTTTGGTCGAGGTCGGCTCCCCTTCGGCTTTTGATGTAGTGGAGAGGGCCCTGTTGAGGGTCTCCGGACCCCCGGCACTTGCTTCATCTCCGTCCCGCGCTCCCTCTGCACTGGGTCAGGCTTCCACCATCCGGCCCTTGGGACAGCCCGCTCCTTTGCCCCAAGCTGTTCCCCTGGAACAGGTTACTGTTTGCGAGGAGTCCTCTGACAGCCCCCCAGAGGATGTTCCCCGCAAACATACGTGCAAAAGGAGGCACATTGACTCCCCCGAGTCTCTCACAGAAGACACGGATTTGGAGGAAGGGGAAGGGTCCCCACGGTCACCCCCCGAGGATGTCTCATTTGGAGACATCATGGAAATGCTCCGCATAAGGGGGGGGTGGTCTGCCCCCAAGTCTTCCTCTGATGAGTCTGTGTTCTTGGAGGCATTTGAAGCGGGCCCATCTACCTCTTGGGTGTCCCCTCCTGCCGACCCCCTGGTGGACCTCATTACCACCAGGGCGTGGAAGGAACCGGACACCGTGGAGCCAATCCCTAAAAGGCCCGACCGTATTCTCAGTCCCCCGGCTGACCATGCCCATTGGAGTAAGGGGCCTCCGGTAGATGCCATGTTGACGGCGGCGGCCACCAAGAGGGAACTTGCTCAGGAGAGTCCCTCAGTCCATCCCCCGAGCAAGGAGTCTCGGATGATGGACCGCTTGGGGAAGCGGATGTTTAGTTCAGCGACCTTTTCTGTGAGGGCGCTGCACTATCTGGCACACGTGATTAGGATGCAGCGCGATCTTATTAAAGAATACGCTGCATCCCCCCCCAGAGTCCATGTCGGAGGAGGACAAAGTGCTGCACTCCACCCGCATGGCCACTCAGGTCCGTCACCAATACCTCTATGCGGCTACTGTCCCATGCTACGGAAGGTGCCGCTAGAGCCGCAGGGGCAGGCCTAGTTACTAGACGTCAGGCCTGGCTCCGTCATTGTGATTTCTCAGAGCCCTTCAAGGCGTCATTTGCGAATGCCCCCTTCGATGGTTCTGCCCTCTTTGGCAAAACTGTTCGCGACACTTTGACCCAGAGCGAGAAGGACGGGAAGACGCTGTCTGCCGTCGGAATCCGCTTCTCTGCACCCCAGAGGCCCTATTCTAGGAACCAAAAGAGACAGAAGAAGATGTGGTTCCGGAAGTCGCAGCAATCTCAGCCTGCTCCGGACAACCAGTCCTTCCGTGGCAGAGGAGGACAGGGAGGACGCCGCCCTAGGGGCAGAGGGGCTCCCAGGAACTTCGTGTCCAGAGAACCCTTCTCTGAACGGCCCGCGCAGCAGCCCTGAGGGGTTGCCCGGCTGCTCCACTCTGGAGGCAGTCTGGGGACGTTTTTCGGAGCACCTAGCGGCATGGGAGTCCATAACATCAGACCGCTGGGTCCTCCAGATCATATCCAGAGGATACCGTATACCCTTTCTTCACTTGCCAAAATTGAAGTCCCTCCCCGACGTTCCACCCGGTCAGTGGGAGGCCGCTTTGGCAGAAATTGGCCATCTGCTAAAGAAAAGAGCCATCCAGCCCGTCCCCCCAGACCAGATCGGATCAGGGTTCTACTCCAGGTTCTTTTTAGTGCCAAAAAAGACGGGGGATCTAAGACCAATTTTAGACCTTTCACTCTTGAACCTGGCAGTTCCCAAGGAGAAGTTCCGAATGGTCACGTTGCAGTCTATTCTCCCCCTTCTGGGAGAAAATCACTGGATGTGCTCCATAGACCTCAAGGATGCGTACTACCGCATACTAATGGACAGGCACTCCAGGAGGTTTCTCTGCTTCCGGCTGGGAGCCAGTCACTACCAATTCCGGGTCCTTCGCTTTGGTCTCACCACAGCCTCCAGGGTGTTCACCGAAGTATTAGCAGTGGTAGCGGCCCACCTGAGGCTTCAGGGGGTACAGGTCTTTCCCTACCTGGACGACTGGCTTCTCACCGCCCCAACAAGGCATCTACTACTATTGGCGCGAGACTCCTTTCTCCATCTTGCTCCCCGTCTGGACATCACAATAAACACAAAAAAATCCAACCTAGCACCCACGCAGTTCATAGATTTTATAGGTGCCAGGTTAGACACAAGGAGATTAAAAGCCTTCCTCACTGCGGACAGAGTTCAAAATCTGCAATTCCAGGTGCGGGCCATTCTCCACTCAAGCTCAGTTCCGGCGGAGTTGGTCCTGAGGGCCCTAGGGTCCATGGCGGCAGCAATAGCGCTTCTTCCTCTCGCCAGGTTCAATATGCGCATCCTTCAATGGACACTCCTAGTTCAGTGGTCGTATCTTGCTCTTCCTATGCATCATCCCATTGCGATCAGCAAGGCTTGCAAGCGGTCCCTCCTGTGGTGGCTACACTCTCCAGATCTCCACGGAGGCCGCCCATTTTGTGCTTCTCCCCCTCTCGCCACGGTGACCACGGACGCCTCCCGCCTCGGGTGGGGGGGGCATTTTGCAGGCCGGACGGTCCAAGGCACGTGGAACGATTCAGAGACCTTACTGCATATCAACATTCTAGAGATGAGAGCAGTGCTCTTAGCGTTGCTAGCACTTCAGGCCTTTCTTCCCTTGGGAACAATTGCGATTCAATCGGACAACATGTCGGTTGTCTGGTATATCAACAAACAAGGAGGAACCAGGTCTTACCCTCTTTGTCGAGAAGCCATGAGAGTGTGGGAATGGGCAATCCCCACTAACCGCTTTCTCATAGCAACGCATATTCCGGGTCGGTCCAACATCCTGGCGGACAAACTCAGTCGCACCATTCTCACCCCTTACGAGTGGTCTCACAATACTCAGGTAGCGGAACGCATCTTCGCACGGTGGGGAACTCCTTGTTGCGATCTTTTTGCCTCTCCCTCAAACACCAAGTGCGACAGTTTTTTCGCTCTGATACCTCCTCCCGGAGGTTCCCCAAGAGATGCTCTGGTGCATGCTTGGCCACCCGGTCATGCTTATCCCCCCTTGCCTCTAATGCTCCAAGTTCTTCAGAAAGCCTCTCGGTTGGGGTGCAGAATGATTCTCATTGCTCCATTTTGGCCTCGACAGATCTGGTTCCCCTTCCTAAGGTCTCACTCAGTGAATCCTCCTTGGATTCTAGATCCCATTCCGGATCTGATATCTCATCCATCCCACTTATCTCCTCCGAACCTGGACAACCTGAAGCTGACCGCTTGGCTGCTCCAGTTCCACTCTTGATCAGGACTCCCGGTATTTCGTCCCCTGTTAAGGCCATCCTGGTGGCAGCTCATAAGCCATCCACTAGGAAAGTCTACCACAGCAAGTGGAAACGGTTCTCTTTGTGGGCGGAGCAGCAAGGCCTAAACCCCTTCACAGTTCCTCTCCCTTTGGTGCTTGATTTTTTAACCACTCTTTTTAATGATGGTGCCAGCAGTTCCACGGTCAAAGTACAACTTGCGGCAATTTCTCATTATCACATTGGTCATGACTCCAATCCACTGATGTCGGCCAAGTTATGTAAGATTTTCCTTAAAGGTACTTTTCTTCTCAGGCCCCCTGTAAAGCAAGCGGTTCCTCCTTGGGACCTTTCCTTAGTTCTCCAGGCCTTGACCGCCTTCGAACCGGCTACGGTAGATCTGAAATTCTTATCTTTCAAGACCGCCTTCTTAGTAGCCATTATTTTGGCCAAGAGAGTCTCAGAGCTTCAAGCATTATCAGCTAAACCTCCTTACTTGGTCTTTCATCCGGACCGTGTTTACCTCAGGACCAACCCGTCCTTTCTTCCTAAGGTAGCTTCTGAAGCAAACATTAATCAATCCATTAACCTCCCTGTCTTCTTTCCTAAATATGAAAACAAAGGTGAATACAAGCTTCACTCCTTAGATGTTCACAGGCAACTTAGATTTTATCTAAACAGGACGGCTGGTCATAGGCAATCCGACCAGTTGTTCATTTCCTTTGCTAAATTTAATTTGGGCAAACCAATTTCTAAAGTCTCATTATCTCGCTGGATTTCACAATGTATCTTATTGGCTTATCAAGCTTCGGGAAGGCCCGCACCGGAGGGTGTACATGCCCATTCAACCCGGTCAGTCTCTTCCTCGGCAGCCTTTAAGGCTAGGATTCCTCTAGATGATATTTGTGCAGCAGCCACGTGGGCTTCATCTCATACTTTTATTTCCCACTACAAGTTGGATCTTACATCTAGGGGGTAGAGCATCCTTTGGCTCCGCGGTGCTCCGGAATATCCTTCCATGATGGCCGCCCAAGATTCAGGTAGCTGGGGACTCTGTCCCACAGGTTGCAGACAAATGAATCTCCTACTTCAGATTTAGAAGTTATGTACTCACCATAACGTTCCATCTGAGTAGGTGTATTCATTTGTCTGCAACCATCCCACCCTCCTATCCCCCTAGCCTTTCAGTTTCCTGCATATGATGTGTTACCCTTTTCAGGGTGTTCTTGCTGTTGGCAAACTCGATCTGAGGTCATGAGGGGAGAGCAGGGCATTATGGGTGAGGGGAGGAGCTTGGATCCATAGCTGGTAAACCATGCCGGTTCGGATCCGATATCGGATCCATAACCCACAGGTTGCAGACAAATGAATACACCTACTCAGATGGAACGTTATGGTGAGTACATAACTTCTAATTTTACTACAAAGGTTTATTTTTTTCTTGAAGTCTCAAAAATTGTTGTCTTATACCTCTCAACTGTATAGATTTTTGCCTCGTATTTTTGGTCCATTTTATCATAAAATTGTGCTTTTCTTGCAAATTAGTGGCAAATCATTAAAGGCTGAAGTTAGAAAATAATGATAGTCAATTGAGTTTAAGACTTCATACCCTTCAGAAAATGCATGCTAATGCAAAACCTGTTGTTCTATCAGCTTTATAAGTCTGTAAGAGCAATATTTAAAAATTGTCCCTATTTTTGGGCCTTTGTCCCACTTTTATTGATGGCTTTGTCCAGATTTCCTGCTCTAAGAGGTTGAGAGGCACGTTGTCTAGTGTCTGTTGGGAAACATTCTTTTTGCATTGATTGAATAGGGATTAGATCTAGCTAAATAGTGGGAGAAATAGTTTTCTTATTTAAGGTAGTCACTTGCATTTCCTCTCCAGCTACAAGAGCTCTGAGTTTAAAACTTCTGTCTGACTGCATTCATTTTTGGATTTTCTTCAATTAAGGTTTCAGTATTTCCTTTACTTTTTATTCTTGTCTTATTGTATTACAGTTTGTTATATTTTAAAATTTGTTTTAGTGCAAAGGTTTTTTTTTTCTTGGAGTCTAGGGTCTGTTGGGAATCATTCCTTTTGCATTCATTGATTGAATAGGGATTAGATCTAGCTAATTAGTGGGATAAACAGTTTTCTTATTTAAGGTAGTCACCTGCATTCCTCTCCAGCTGCAAGAGCTCTGAGTTTAAAACTGCCGTTTGACTGCATTGTTTTTTTCCTCACCTGCCCAGTTCTTGTTGTGCTTTTAAGCTTGTTGGCTTTTTAGCTCTTTGCCCCTACTGTAAATTAGACTTTGAAAGTCCATCCCAGTACTGATTCTACTGGGCTCCAGTGGCTCAAACTGAGAAGGCACCCCATTAGACTGTTTAAGCTTAAGTTATTCTCTGTTTCATATCATCCCATTTCAGTTGGTGCATGCTAACAATATTCAGTATGTTAATCTGAAGTGTGTATTGTTCTTCACTGCCTTGTTTTAACCAAAAGTCAACTGTTTGCATTTTTATCTTGGTCTGGAACCGTAGTCTTGTAATATCCCTCTTGGAATTGGGAGAATTGTGAGTTGCTGCAAAATCTGAGCCTCATTTATTTAATTTCTACTACATTTTTACTGTTTGTATTTTACTTGGTTTGGGGGCCTTAGTACCATCACTCACAATAATGAGAGAATTGTGAATTACTGCAGGGTCTGAGCTTCATTTGTTACATTTCTACTACATTTTACTTAGTCTGGGGGCCGCAGTTTTGTAATATACCTCACAATTTTGAATTGCTGCAAGATATAAGCCTTATGTATATCTTTACACTGCATTTTCACAGTTTACTGATTTGATTCCTCTCTAGCTTATTTCTTATAACCTGGGTTGAGCTGTGCAGCAGTGGTATGCAGTGCTCTGCCCTATATAGATGCAGGCACCTAGAGTTGTAATTTTCCATGTAAAACTTCCCCTATTATTTTTGAAATATCTAGCTGAGTGTAGAGCAGTTAGTTTGTGTGCTGTGGAGCATTACCCCAAGAGTGTTGCTTTAGATCAATGTTGGCCCTCTCCCCCCAGCCAAGCAACACCAAATTTAGTTAAATACAAACCTCCTCTTGGACCACCCCTTATAGATCACAAAAAAGATCTTCAGCCATGGACATGCACTTTCCTACTGTCTCAAGAAACCAGCCTGGTGGAAATAAGCATCCTGAGACAATGTAGAACTTGTTTTATGTTTACTGACAACCACCTTATTTTTAAACAAATTAAGCTCTTGCAGGCAGACACTGATATCATCAATCAGGTTGTGCTAGTAACACACACCATACCTACTAGTGATCAGATTCATAAACTCAAGTGGGATAAGTTGATCCTTCCAATAGAACAAGGTGGTTTGGAATTACCTGATTTGAAGCCTTATTTAAGAGCTACACAGTTAAGGCTTCTATACATAAAACAAGAAGAAAGCTATAATTTGAAGTATAAAGGGATGATGAAACAAGGGGGAAAGCTCAAGAAACAAGTAGGGACTGGGATTTTGGATGCAGATCCCCAAGGAGAGTAACAATAACCATGCAGAATATTACATTTTTAAAGTAGCAGAAGGTTTTCTAATAACTAAGACAGCATGGAGAAAGGAAATTCTACTGATATGGATGGTTGCAATTAGTGGTGCAGAAAATAGGCAAGAGGGGACTAGAATTTACTGGAGAAAATTGTCAAAGACACCAAGGTATTGGGAGCAAATAATTAGAGAAAGATAATATATACATTTGGTCTGCAGCCTAGAGATTGCTTTTCAGAGTATAGGTAAAGAGAAAGAAATAGATGGATGCTAAGTGACAGACCAGCACTGGTGGATTTGTATTAAACTCTGGAATAGAAAGTGCTGTTCAAAAAGGGATAATTAGTAGGACATATAACATATTGCATGATAAGTATAGTAATCAGAGGAGGTGAGAAAAGATTGGGAAGAGAGATTGGATAAGCAATTCACAAAGAAACAATTGGTGGGATATGAGTATGGCTCCCAAATATACAGTAAAGCGTAGAAGATTTACTGTATTTGCTTGAAAGTATTTGAATAGGTATTTTTATACCCTAAGCAGACTCCAATGAATTTTTCCTCAGGTAGATAGCAAATATTGGCGGTGTGATGGGGAAGATTGAGGTAATTGGGAACATATTTTTGGGAGTTTAATGATTTGGCAGGCTTTAAAAGCTCACTGCAGGCTACTCTATCAGAAATATTGGATGATCAAATTGGTTTAACTCAGGAAATGATTTTCTGAGCTATGATATAGAATCTGAATTGCCTAGGCATTGTAAGGCCTTGCTGAGTTTAATTCTGGCGGCTACCAAAAAAGCAATTACTAGAAAATGGAAATCAAAGTCTAAACGACTTGCATTAAAAGTAGTAAATATAGTAACAGAGGTAAAATAGCTTGAAGTGGGATCTTTAAAAAGGGTATGAGCAAATTACATAGAAAAAATGTAAATTGTGGGAATAGTACATACAGAATAATGTTTTGTAGGAGGATTGAGGTTTAAAGGAAGGCAGGAGTTGATCAATTTATGTAATGTTGAATTGATGATAAATATATAAAAGGGTATATCTGATATGTAATGTTTGCAACTGGGAATATGTTTATATGTTTTGTTTTCCTTTATATAAAATGTATGTTTGCCTATGTCTTCTGATAATTCAGTAAAGGTATTAAAACAGGCAAACAAAAAGGCAAAACATTTTTAAAACAATAATGAGTGTAAACATGCCATTATTGTTGTTGGTGGATATTGCTGCAGAGAAAGCATTCAGTAGTATAAATTGAGATTTTACAAGTAGGGCAATGGAAGCATTTGCATTTCTGATACAATAATATTATTAATTAAGATGATATATGAAGGATAGGAGCCGAGAATCAGAGGCAAGAACTGAAGTGTGCGGGGTTTCCTCTCAAATAATTTATGTTTGAATAGAGGAACCAGGCAGGGGTGTCTTCTTTCCATTTTATTTGCTTCGTATTTAAAGCCATTAACAAAGTAAGTAAGGGGTTTAGAAGTGCAAGGATGTAACTGGTATGTTGATCAAGAAAAGATGGTTTTATTTGCAGATGATATTATTTTGTACCTGATAGGTGCAGAAAAGGAAATCTCAGTGTTGTGTAACATTTTGAGACAGTTTCAAGTCTTTTGGGGATATAAACTTAAAGAAGATAAAACAAATGGCATAGATGTAAATTATGTTACCCACACATGACTTGGTTCTGCAATACACATACTTATGGTGACATGATAAGATGACGTATTTAGGGATATGGATTATGGCAGCTAAGGATATGTGGGATGAAGCTAATCAAAAGATAATGCAAACATTGAGAAAAAGGAAAGCTCTTATTTATGGATATGGATAGTAGGATTCAACCAATGAAAAATGGTTTTAGTCCATTTAGTTTTATATTCAGCTCAGGTATATTTTTATCAACCAGAGAACAAGTTGTGGACCGTAATTGTTGAAAGAATTTATGTGGGAAGAGAAGAGGGCAAGATTTATGTAGGATACATTTATCTTTCCAGTACGACAAGGTGGTTTAGGACTACCTGATTTAAAGGAATGCTTTAGTGTTTCACAGTTAAGGCTCATATACTTAACAAGCAGAAGGTTCTAATTAAAAATTAAATGGGAGGATTATGAAGCGGAGGAGAAGTTCAAGAAATAGAGACTGGGATTTTGGAAGCAGATCCTTAAGGACAATACTAATGAGCACACAAAATATTATATTAATAAAGCAGAGGAAAGTCATCTAAATAAGCCAACATGAGAAAGGAGATTTGGCCAATAGGGATGATTCGGGTAGGGGTACAGAGAATAGGCAAGAGGTGGCTGGAATTTACTGGAGGAAAAAAATGCCAAATGAACCAAGTTACTGGGAGCAATAACTAGTGAGAGAAAAATAATAAGAGTAGGATGAGCTCAATAAGGCATTTGGATTGCAGGCTAATGACTGGTTTCTCTACCAGGGACTGATATAATCGTATAGGCTAAGAGAAAGGGACGGGGGAATCTTAAGTGAAAGACTTGCTCTGGTAGAGTTTTTAGTTAAATCTCGAGTTGAACTTGCTGTTAAAAAGGGGATAGCTTGTAGGGCATATAAAAAATATTGTACAAGTATAAAAATGAATCAGAGGAAGTTTGAAAAGATTCAGAAGAGAGACTGGAAAAGCTATTTACAAGAGATCAATGGTAGGACATTTATATATGGCTCCCAAGCACGCAACAAAGTCCAGAAGATTTAGGATCTTTGCTTGGAAGTGTTTACATAGGTACTTTTTACTGCAAGGAAACTTCAAAGAGTTGTTCCTCAGGTAGATAACAAATGTTGAAAGTGTGATGGGGAAAAAAGAGGTAACTGGGAGCATATGTTTTATGAGTGTAATAAATCAGCAGATTTTAAAAATTCCCTGCGAAGTAGTTTGTCATATATAATGGGTGAGGAAGTGGCTGTAAATAAGGACATAATTTTTTTGAGCTGGGACACTGGATCTGAATTACCTAAACATAGTAAGGCCTTATTTAGTTTAATTCTGTTGATTACCAAAAAACAGTTGCTAGAGAAGAGAAGTGAAAGTCTAAACCATCTGTATTTGAAGTATTGAATATTATAAAAAGGGATACTGTAAAGGAACTGGAAGAGTGATCTTTAGAAAAAGAAAGGAGCAAATTACATAGAAAAAACTGGAAATTGTGAGAATATACATGCAGAATAATGTTCAGGTGGAGAAGTGAGTTTTAAGGCAGGGCAAGAATTTATCCATTTATGTAATGTTGAACTGAAGATAGTTACAAGAAAAGGTAAGTGATAATTATTGTATGTAAATGGAAAAAAATGTTATGGTTTGTTTTCTTTATTAATGTATGTTTGCCTAAGACTTGGGAGATAATTTAATAAAGGTGTTTAAAAAAATTAAAAAAAAATAAATGTCACTCTTTTAGAGAAAAAATAATGTTTTAGTTTTTATTTCTTACAAGCACATTGGTGACATACTTCAGATATATGCAGAGTTTGTCGATCTGAAAAAAAGTTTTTCCCTCCTCTTCATCATTCTCTGACGCAGCTACCCAGTACCCCTTGTTTATGGTAGACTTCCAACCCCTGCTTAATCTGCTGAAGCCTATAGTGGATCTTGAGGGCATCCCAGTGGTCTTGGGCATCCTCATCTGTTGTATTTTTTTCTCCCTACCCACTCCCTCATCCCACATGATGTCATGATTTCTGCATAAGGAGTAATTTAATTTCCGTGAGTGGCAAAAAAATAAATAATCTGCACCGTTGTTTTCTGGGGTACTCAGTGCCATACCTGTGACATTTGCTTTATTGATATTTTAGTCACTATATGGTGTTTTGACAAAGAATTCCGCACCCACTTCTTTCTACAGTATCTTTAATTTGTATGTAACAGAGGTTGTGAGGTGTGTTTAGTGATGCTCAAGACCCAGGATTCCCCTCATAGTTTATTCCCTTGGACCCGGTGCTTATGGCCCAGATTAAGCAGTAACCACATGGTCTTTCCATGCCATAGACTGTTTATCTGGACTTGGGCTTAAATGCTTGAAGTAGAGAGAGAGCTGAATTGCAATTGCATAATTGCATCCTTGAGGAATGTGGCCTCGTGGTTAAACATTTAGTGGTAGCAGTGCAGGGTGGAAGCACTCTGTGCAGGGAAATAGATCTCCCAAACCAGATTGCAAAACTATAAGTAGATACATGTTTTGACTATGTAGAATTGTAATGAAGTGCATTATTACATACTCTGAACAGGGACAGAGACCCCACTCCCCAAACGCAGTTGTGTAACAGTTGGTTATATTCACTGATGTAAAGGCATTTAACACATTACACGCTCTACCTTGTAAATTGAATGACCCTCTCTTGCTAACTTACAGCCTGTCCTGGTTCATGGGTAAACAGCATTTGGTCTCGGGTGATGTCCTCTTAAAAGTAGGTCCATAGAGATTTCCACTGCATTTCTGAGAATCTCAGGTGAACAAACTGGGTGCATTTGGTGTATGTGAAATGTGCAGTTCCTGTCTTGCAACTTCACAATAGGAAGCTTTTAGTCCTGAACAAGATATTTGGCTACACAATTGTACCAAACCTTTTTTAAACAGCATTTTTATTTATGCTTTTCATGAATATGAATTGCAAAAGCATATGCAATTGTATATTGGTTTTAAAATGTATACAATTACATTTTGCTGTTTAAAATAGACTGTAACTAGTGCACTCTCATTATTCATACTATACAACTCACTTTGCGTATTCATTACTCCTTTAACTTAGAGTGAATACTTTATGATAAACCATCTGATGGTAAGGGATTTCATAGTCTTTGACCTCTGAAGTCATTCCATCGCCACTCTCCTACATCATTTTCTTCTACTGTATCAGAAATGCTTTATTCATCCCTTTCATTTGATGTCTAAATTGTGCTACTAAAATGTACTAATCTTGTAAGCTATGAATAAAGGTATTTATACGTAATCTAACCAAAATGTTATGTACAGCTAGCTCTGCCAGTCAGGAGTAATATCCTCTATCAGTTATGTTCCCTTACCCAGCTCACAGATGAAACTGTGCCTGTACCATTATAACCTGATAACTCGTATGTGTTGCTGTCCGCCTTATCTTCCCAGTCTCTAGTCGTTCATTCCCATTTGTTATCTAATACTTGACTGTGAAAGGAAGCTTGCAAATAATTCATTACTGTTACAGAAACCTCTAAACTACTTTTGATTTTGTAAGTTTTATAGTTTGATAGTGTCTAGATCGCTTATTAGTAATCTACAACAGTTGTAGTGCAGCATTTTATACCTCCATTTTCATCCTGTAAAATAACCTTTGCTATATGACCATGTTCATTAAGCCATCAAGGCTGTCAACATAGAAACACTAACATCATTAAGAAAACATGTTCTTAATTTAAGTCATTCATTTTTTTTTTTTTTTGTACTTTAAGCTCAAAATACTTTCTCCCTCCCACCAGGAGGCCCAGAACCCTCTCCAGTACTGTATGATTTTCATCTCCATTTCCATTAATTTATGGCAGTTCAACATGGTTATTTTAGTAGAATCTGAAAAGAAATAATTTTAAGCATTTTTGTACATCATATTGGAATCCGATATCCCCTATATTTGCTCAGTGGTCATCTTATTTATCCCTCTCCCAAATGCTTGCTGTTCTCCAAAACACTGAAGTTGACCGCCTCTGCAATATGAAGCTTCCAGGACCGGGTGTTTATTGCCAGGGAGAATCAAAACTTGCATATTTTAATATCACCAACATTGCCCAGTGATTATTATACAGTTTACTAGCCACGTACTGTGCAAAATTAGATCTTAAAATTTACTCCACATTAAAAACCTGTCTTGAATTAAATAATATCCAAAATATTGATAATTTTAAAACTGTTGTCTCAACCTGTGACTGTAGGAGAGAGAAGTCATAACCCTTCAACTCATTTCTCATACTGTCCTTTCTGATTATAAATGAAAAATTCCATGAGATGCACTTTTTTCATTAAACCTGCTTCTGATCTGCTTCATCAACCTATACCAGCATGAAAATCCTTACCATGTGCCAAAACAAAGTTCCCTTACATCTCTGTCCTGTAGTCGTATTTTTCTCACATCATTACACCCCTCACAGGTCTTCCTTACTACAAGGGAAGTCTATTTTAAATTCCCTTCCCATATGATCATCAACCCCCTACGTCAGCTGCCCAATAAAATATTAGCCATCTTCAGAATACAGGCCTAACTCCATTGTTTTTAAATATGAAGATTTTTTTTCTTTATTGAATTAACACTTGTGACATAGGTAAACTTGCATTTATATAAAAGTAATTAAACAATATTCACAAATTCACATTTACAAATATTATACATCAGATGTATTGTTCTGTACAATATAACCAAACCAACATTATATAAATTGTTCAGTTCCTGTCTTCTTTTAAAACTCATTCCTCCTGCTAAACATTTTCTGCAAGTGTTGTTCCCACGGTTTGTTTTTTTTTATGAAATTTACACCTACCCTTTTCTAAAGACCCCACTTCCTTTTCTTTTATCTGTGTTACAATGTTTACTACTTCAAGTATGGTTGGTTTAGACTTGGATTTCCATTTTCTAGTAATTGCTTTTTGACAGCCACCAAAATTAAACTTAACAAGGCCTTACTATGTATAGGCACATCCTGTTCCCAGCTCAAAAAAATTATTTCCTTTTTCGCATTCATTTGCTTGCCATATATTCCTATAGTCATGACAGAGTACTCTGTAAAGAATTTTTAAAGTCTAACAGCTCATTACACTCCACAGTCATATGTTCACATGTACCTCTTTCTTCCCAATTACACCTTCAACAAAGCGCTAACACATTTGATCCCCAAGAATGCAGGGGCTGTTCCCTCTCAGGGCCAGAGACCATTTGCTCATTTGTACCCCAAAGGAAGGAATTATTCCTCCTGGGGCAAGAACTAGGTAGCTTATTTATCCTCTTGATAACAAATTTGAATGCTAAGAATGGGCCATCACTAACACAGAGTGGAACTGTGTTTTATGCTGAATTGCAAAGCATTACAATATTCTTCCTAGTATGTATGTTTGGAAACGCTGCATTTCATAGTGATTTGAGGGCAGCGGGGAACACATGCTCTAGACATTTCCCAGCTTGAAACATCATAGCTTCGTGAGGCCATTTACCTCAGGCTTTAAACACTCATTTTTTCTTATCGTTTACAATTCCTGAAACTTTCCCGCGTAATCCCCAACACTAGCATACTGCTGCAGATAAATAGTACATTTTAACTTAAAAATCTTCCCTCTCTTCCAGTGGCAGGCACACATACAACCAAAACTGAACATTGCTTACAAAATTAGTGAAAAATACTATTTCTTCTTGGAAACTGGTGCTTTATTAGCTCCTTCTTCAGCTTCAGCAAATCTTAGAATGTCAACACAGGAAAATCGATGGGTTCCTGTTGTTGGCATTTTTAGCATTGGAAGTGGTTATGTTGCACTTTGCATTATTTCTGGTTCAGCAGAATCAGAGAAGAGGGAAAAGGTGGGTTATATTTTTGTTTTCGACCTTTTTCAAGTTTGTGCAACCTCACAGTAAGTATGTATTGAGACAATTTTTGCGTGTTGTGTGATGTTAAGATTTCCACTGTTTTGAATGCATGACTTCCTGATGGTTTATATGTTTTACTGTCTCTTACTCATGTTGATTGAAATGGCATACAGTTGATCATATCAGACCCACTTGCAAGCAATAGTTTGCCCTCTCCCCAAGTTACTGATTATTAGTTTGGGACACAAATATTGTACTGGAGGTCTTGCTTTCTTCAAACAATATTTATCAAAGATCATAACAATGCAACACAGAAAAAACTCAATGATGTTCTTCATCTCACATTGCTGCAGTCATAACTTATGGGTAGTCCGCTGTCCTCGGTCGGCCCGAATACCAAAGTATTAGGCTGACGTCGGTCATGGGCGCTCAGATCTGACGTCAGAGCGTCAAGGTATTAAAGCGCATGACCGACGTCATTTCCTCAGTCTTTTTTGCCGCATGGTCCGAAGCAGAAGCAGCATTTGCAAGTGCCGTTCGGCGTTCTGAAATTTTCGTATTCTGAGTTTCAGACCGAAACCAAGTTGGGCTAAGTACCCCGTTGGGGAATATTTTTGTTTTTTCTTGCCACAGTTACTTCCGGATGTCAGAAAAAGTGAATAATTGTATTTCTTGTGGGAAACAGATACCGCATAGGGATTACCACTCTCTTTGTATTCCTTGTTTGGGACCGAGCACGGCGTAGTAGGGTGTCGCTTTTGTGCTAGGTTTAATAAGTGCACCATTAAACGAGGCTAGATTGTGCTAGGCTTGTCTTCGTAAGTGGTGTAATTATAATATGCCGCCGGATCCTCCGACGCCACGCAAGAAGCGCAAAGATAAATCTTTAAAGTCCAAACAGGATGACTCGTCCGTTCCGGACGCCGGTTCTTTAGACACTACGGTGGATTTGGTTGATCCGGCCGAAGTTTCAACTGAGTCTCAGGGGGAGACGTTGGTTTTGCAAGATGTGGCCTCTCAGGAGTCAGGTCAAGCTGAGGGGGCCTCTCAGGTTACTGTTCTCCCTTCTTTACCTAGGGTGGTTAGGCCTTCTTCTTCTGTCTCTAAGGTGCCCTCCAAAGGCAGGCCTGGTTTGCCTTCCACAGGTGTCAGTCCTAGCTCTGCAGGTTCTGTGCCTAAAAAACATATGCTTAAAATGGCAGAAGATTTAATTACTTTAATCAGGGGTTCTATGCCCCCTCCTGATAAGAGGCCTAGGGTGGAGCTAGAAATGGAAAGTTTGGAGCAGGCTCCAGATTACTCAGAGTCTTCGGCTGAAGACATTCAGGATTTTCCTCCTTATTCTGATTCAGACGCAGAGGATTCCACTCCTTCTGCTTCTCCTCCAGAGGATTTTTCTTTTTCAGAAACCCTGCATTCCATGAGGGAGCATTTTAAATGGGAAGGTCAGGATTTCTCAGATTCCAGGAAGAGGCTTAGGGAATTTTGTTCTTACCACAGCATAGGCCCTTGGCTATACCTCCTGTTTTGGATGTTGTTCAAGACGTTTTCTCTGAGGCTTCCCTTAATCCAGACTCTTTGCCTCCTGCGCCAGTTAAGCCAGATAGGTATTATAGAGTGCCTGAGGCTCATAAATATCTGTATAAAAGCCCTAGGGCCGATCCAGAAACTATTAGCCAGGGACCTAAGGGTGTCAGGGCTTCTGTTGTAAAGAATCCAGTTCCTTTGGATAAGGAGGCTAGAGCTTTGGAAAGGTGAGGTAAGAAAGTGTATACCTCTTCCACTTTAGCAATAAGGGCTTTGAATTGCCAGTTTCATATGTTGAAGTACCAGAATTTTCTCCTTACTCAGTTAAAATCTAAAATGGATGCTTTGGCAAAGGGCATAGAGTGTAAGGAATTACAGGATTTGGTACATGCCTCTGATCAGGTGGGTAAGCATGCTTTGCAGTGTGGTTTTGATGCTTTGCAGGCTTCCTCCAGGGTGGCTGCCACTGGTTTAGTTATTCGCAGGCACGCCTGGCTTAAGGATCAAAATTTGTCAGAGCATGTTAAAGCTAGGATTTTAGATGCTCCTTTGCAGTCTGAAGTTTTGTTTGGTTCTCCTGTGGAGTCTGTCTTGAAAAAAATGGAAGACAAGGCTAAGTCTATGCAGACTGTTAAAGATTTTTTGCAGGTGCAGCCCCCTAAGTTTAGCAGGAACTGGCCTGCTAAGGGTTGGACTTACCCTTCTTCTGATTCACAGTCTAGGGGTAGATCTAGACGTGGTAGGGGCAGAGCTCAGAGTTCTTTCAGGCCTAGGCCATGCAGTTCACCAGCACAATCTACAGGTGAGGGCAGGGGCCAGTCCTTTCGTAAACAGGTCCAATGACCTGCATCTTCAGCTGCCAGACCCTTCCTGTCTGGCAGCTCCTTTGGGAGGAAAGTTGGCACTCTTCAAGCAAAATTGGTTTCTAGTCACCCAGGACAAATGGGTGTTGGACATTATAGACCGAGGCTACAAGTTTTATTTCCACACATTGCCTCCTTTCCAAGGCATGCCAGACGTTCCTCCTCAGCAAAGGTTAGAGGCTCACAAACAGATTTCTTTACTTCTTCAAATGGGGGCTATACAGCAGGTCCCTCTGTCAGAAGTGGGCCTCGGATTTTACTCTTGCCTATTTCTTGTACCAAAGAAAGGAAACACTTGGAGGCCAATCTTGGATTTATCTATCCTCAACACATATCTGGACATTCCAAAATTCAAAATGTTGACGTTGCAACAACTTCTGCCTCTGTTGGGCAAAGATCACTGGATGGTAACTCTGGATCTCAAAGAGGCTTATCTTCATGTTCCTATCAGGCTCAGTTGCAGGAGATTCCTGCTTTCGGCTGGGACTTTACATTATCAGTTCTCTGCATTGCCTTTTGGCTTATCTACTGCCCAGGGTATTCACAAAGTTCTGGCTCCAGTGATAGCCTTCTTCAGGTTAAGAGGAATACAAATTTATCCTTACTTGGACGATTGCCTGATTCTTGCTCAAGACAAGCACGAGCTTCTTCACCATCTGCAGTATGTTATGACAGTGTTAAGGTGCCTAGGGTATTCTGTGAACGAAACAAAGTCCAGTCTAGTACCCTCTCAGGAAATGTGCTTTCTGGGTGTGAGACCGAATACAGCTTCCCAGATGGCCTTTTTGACCCCGGACAAGCAAAAGAATCTTACACTTTACTTCCATCAATTATCTCTACGGTCCAGGCTGACTGCAAGGACAGTCCTTCAAGCCTTGGGGTTCATGGCATCTTGTATTCTGGTGCTTCCCAATGCCAAACTGCATATGAGGAAGCTACAATGGTATCTCATGTATGGACACAACACTGCCAAGATCTGGACACTGTCATTCAGATAATACCTTGCATTCAAAAGGAATTTTTGTGGTGGGCTCAGGAATGTCACCTAAACAAGGGACTCTCTGTGACCCGACCAGAGGCGAGTCAGATTTTAACGACGGATGCCTCGGACAAGGCCTGGGGAGCACACCTCAATGGAAAATGGGTTCAAGACACGTGGCCTGCCAGACTTCAACATTTACATATCAACTTGAAGGAAATGTTAGCAGTCCAGTTTGCATTGATGGCTTTCAAAGATTTACTTCTCCCAGGGCAGGTGTTGATTCAAACAGACAACACAACTGTCATGTGGTACATCAACAAGCAAGGGGGAACCCATTCGTACCCTCTTTGCAGGCAAGCTATGATTTTGTGGGAGACTGCTCTCAGTTTGCAACTCACTCTTCAAGCAAGGTTTCTGCCAGGAGCACAGAACTCCTTAGCAGATGTTTTGAGCAGACGGATAGTGGATCCCCACGAGTGGAAATTGGATCCTCATGTATTTCGACAGTTGACAATGATATGGGGGACTCCAGACATAGATCTGTTCGCTTCTCCACTAAATTTCCAGGTGCCAAAGTTTTGCACAAAGATGTTTCATCCCACAGCTTGGAAAGTGGATGTTCTATCATTCAGTTGGAGCAATCTTCACGTCTATGCCTTTCCACCTCTGCCTCTTCTTCCAAAGGTTCTCTTGAAGGTCAGACAAGACAAGCCCTCCATGATTCTAATAGCTCCAGACTGGCCTCGACAGCACTGGTACCCTCTGCTGAGGAGTTTAGTACGGGAACCTCCTTACCCTTTGCCTTTGATTCCACACCTTTTGACTCAGGAGGGCAATCATTTCCTCAATGTCAGGATTCAGTCCCTGCATCTAACAGCCTGGCATATTCTGTTCTAGAACCTGGAGGGTCGCAGCTTCCTCAACAAGTTTTGAATGTTATTTTGGAGGCCAGGAGGCCTAGTACAAGGAAAGTTTATGCTGATAAATGGAGGAGATTTTTTATTTGGAGCAAAGCAAGGAGCTTTGATGTTTCCAGGCCTGATTTGAGTGTTTCTCTTCAATATCTTACAGACTTATTGGACAAGGGTTTGTCTTTCTCCTCTATAAAAGTTCATGCTGCAGCCATTTCTGCTCACTATGACTGTGATCCACCATTATTCTCTCATCCTTTGTTTAAGCAATTCCTTAGGGGGGCAAAGAACATAAGACCCCCCGCGTAGAGCTCCTACTCCTGCTTGGGATCTTAATTTTGTGTTGGAAAAACTTACTTTACCTCCTTTTGAACCTGCAGCTACAGCTGAGTTAAAGTTTTTGTCTTGGAAGACTGCTTTTTTGTTGGCCATTACGTCTGCTAGAAGGGTTTCTGAATTACAGGCTCTAATGGCAGTTGAACCATTCCTAATTTTTCATAGGGACAGGGTATCTTTGCGTACTAACCCTAC
Source organism: Protopterus annectens (assembly GCF_019279795.1). Lineage (NCBI taxonomy): Eukaryota > Metazoa > Chordata > Ceratodontiformes > Protopteridae > Protopterus > Protopterus annectens. The sequence continues at coordinate 1,402,866,217 of NC_056737.1, forward strand.
TTTCATGCCTAAAGTGGTTTCAAATGTGGCCTTGAACCAATCTATTCATTTGCCTACTTTTTATGCAGATCCCCAAAATAAAGGGGAGAAAATTTTGCACACTTTGGATATTCACAGGCAGTTGCGTTATTATTTGAACAAGACTAAAGGGTTCAGACAGTCTCAGCAGTTGTTTGTTTCTTTTGCCTTGGGTTCTCAGGGGAAACCTGTTTCAAAACAAACTATTTCTAAGTGGATTGGCTTTTGTATTGCTTTTTGTTATTCTCACCATGGTAAGGAGATTCCAGCTGGAATCAGGCCTCACTCCACTAGGGCTACTGCCACTTCTACTGCTTTTTTAAGGGGGGTAGCTACTAAAGATATTTTGGAAGCAGCTACTTGGAGTTCAGTGCACACTTTTTCTAAACATTACCATCTTCCTCTTTATTCCAAATCTAGGGCTGGATTTGCCACTGCAATCTTGCAGGGCATTTTGGCAGCCCCAATGCTTTATGATTTTGCCAGCCTCCCTTTACCTCTGCTTTGGGATTCTACCCATAAGTTATGACTGCAGCAATGTGAGATGAAGAACATAGTACAGTTTTGTACCTACCATAAATGTAGATGTTCAAGATCCACATTGCTGCAGTCCAATTTACCTCCCTCCTTCCCTCTGTAGTTTGGAGTGGTGGTATGATTTGGGTTGTAGCTGTTTTTGTACATGGTTTTAGGGAGTTATTCTATTTTTGGCTGTGGCCTTTATTTTTAGGGCCTTCTGACATCTGGGGCAAGAAAAGACTGAGGAAATGACGTTGGTCATGCGCTTTAATACCTTGACGCTCTGACGTCAGATCTGAGCGCCCATGACCGACGTCAGCCTAATACTTTGGTATTCGGGCCGACCGAGGACAGTGGACTACCCATAAGTTATGACTGCAGCAATGTGGATCTTCGAACATCTACATTTATGGTAGGTACAAAACTGTACTTTTGACATGTCCCAAGTAGCTGTATCATTCTGTTAAGGTACACTTGTAATAGTTCATGTTCTGTGGAAGAAGTTAACCCTTCAGTGAAATGTGGTTTGTGAGCTGCATAGGAAGAACCCTAAATATCCTAGTGTTTGAGAAAAAAATATTAATACAATATGAAACATTGTGGCACTCGAATGCTATGGCAGTGATCCTTTGTTTTGGAGATGCATACGTTTGCTAGTGGATTGGAGAGCTCAGTTTAGCTCCTTCATTGTTCAAGAGATGCGAGCCTTCAGCAGAAAGGTCTTCTCATAAGTCAACTGGAGCCATGGATGTGGGTTATCACCCTAAAGAGTTTGGAAGCAGGAACTGAGACTAGACTGTATCCTACAGCCAGGATATGATGCAGTGTATGAACAAATAAGGAGGCATTTGCTCATAGCCACTGGAGATGTGCATCTTTGGCAGTAGTCCCATAAACATGCGGTATCACCTTAACAGCCATTCACATTTAAGCAAAAGTGAATTTTCTAGTTGACACTCTGAGCCACAGCTCCAGTCTTGTACTGGTGTTTTGGATTCAAAAGTCTTGTCTGGTCAGAGTCTTCTGGAAGTGGGACATAGTGGAGACTAACCAGTTTACATTATTTTCACACTTTCTGCTGTATCCAGAAGGGCAAGGGGGTAAATGGTAGATGTGCACACTTTCTTCTATAGCAGGAAGAGTCCTGTACAACTTTTCCTCCAGCTTCCCTGATTCTATGTATAATCATAACATCAGGAGAAGAATGACCAGGCTAGTTTACATTACCCCATTGTGGCTGAGAAGGGTGTGTGGTACCTGGTAATGTAAGAAGCTATCTCATTACAAGCAAAGGAGGTACTGCTGTTGGGGTGACAGCTAGCTTATCCTTAGAAATTAGCTCCTTTCTTAGATATTTTGTTGTAACTGTCTGTTTCATCAGTTCAGAGATGATAAATACGCTATGCCAGAAGGCTTTCCATTATTCAGATGCAGTGTGCTATGTGGAAGATGCTGAGGCATTTCAATAGCCTGCTATGGTGCCAAAGGCTGTTTAGTAATTTTCTTTTTTTTCTGTCTGGAAGAAGGAAGAACCAAGGAACCGGTTCTTCCAAGCAAAAAAAAAAGTGAGATTCCCATGGAAGCTAGAAGCAGTAGTCGGGAAAACAGGTAAGCAGTGAAAAAGTAACATTTTTCCATAAAAATACAGTAAAAAATACTTAAACACTTACCCACCTGCAAAAGTAACCTAATGCAAGATGTACCATCATAAAAAAGTAGTTTTAAATAAGTTTTAGCAATTTTTTACCACAAAGGTAAAACAAGTGATGCTGTTATTTAAAAGTAGTTAAAACTCATTTGAAAGTCGATAAAAACATTTTCCTAGATTTAAAATGTATATTTTACATAAAAAGAACAATTTTTGTCAAAAAAAGTAAAGTGAAAGTTTTCCCTGAGGGGAACATATCTGCCCAAAAATGGAATTGCATTAGCCGACTGTCAGTCCTCAAAAGTCTAGAAGAGGAGCATGCAAGTGTCAGGAAAGGTCTGAAAGACTGGGCTTGCTGCTCATACTAGACTTAGTCATCCCAACTCAGGCTGATTAAATGTTTGGTCATGTGTAAGGTGTCCTGAAGCTTTGTAAGCTGACTGGCTGTTAAATCCGACCCATATAGCTAAGGCTATTGCAGCAGTGATCATTCAAACTTATACTGTTATGGCAAGTTTACTTACACAACTGTACTTTATCCCTAATGTCTAATGGTGCCTCAGAGAGCTAACTCTACTTTCCTTAGAGCTGTATGGAATGATATAAGAGTTATTCTTGGTGTCTGGTGTTCTGCCACCCATGGCTTTCGTGCTACAAATATTTTTTTTTCTAAGTGCCTTTTTTTAAGGCATGATCTGAAGAGTAATTTCTGGTGTCTTGTGTTCCCCACACTCCAATTTTACAGGATTTCCTTGTTAGTCTAGGGGAGTGTGAAGGAGTGAAAATTCCCACCACTGGATCGCACTCACAGACAGAAATACCCACCCATATACACACACACACAGTCCCCCCCAACTAGATCACTCTCAGACAGAAATACCCATACACACATGTACATCCCCACCCAATCCCTAACTAACCCCCTACTGCGAACTCCCAGGCAGAGTGAGTGAGAGAGACACACACACACACACACACACACACACACACACACACACACACACACACACACACACACACACACACGCGTGCAGCCCTACACATACATCCTCCTACACTACCACTCCACTAAACTCCTTAGCACTTACTTCAGCCACAATGGATAAAAGCATGATGTTATGTGATCCTATCTCGCCTACATTCTGTACTGATGGGTTCGGAGCCGATCCTCGGCTCCGACTCATCACGCTATACTATAGAGCGAAGTCTCTTATTGGCTGAGCTATTCTAGATCCCAGGATGCACCACCACTAATTCCCCAGATCTCGTTTGCCGCTTTACAAGCTAAGACGCGGTCTCTGACTTGGCTGAGCTAAGTGTTTCTTTTCTAAGATTTTTCTGTCAGGAAATTTCTTAAATTTGATCCAAAAGCTGTTTTAACGGCTATCGTTGTGGTTTGAGTGATTTTTTTTTGTGATTTTTTTGTGGTAAATTTGTCTTCAGGGAAAGGTTTCCGTTTAAGTTAGAGGGGCCTTCCCCTCGCGCGTGAGCGAGTCTTTTGTGTCAGTTTGTGGTGCCTTTTTGGTTTTGTGTCAGTTTGTGGTGCCTTTTTGGTCCTTTTAGTTGGTCAAGTACCCGTTTTAAGTTAGGGGGTTCTTGAATCTGCTGTTATTTGAGTTTTTCTAAGTGTAGTGACTGTGTACAATTATGTCTAAAGAACATAGACCATCGGGGTTTAAGAAATGTACCCGATGCAGTTACAAGATGTCCATTACCGACGATCACTCCTTATGCGTGTATTGTTTAGGCCCCAAACACCTTCAGGAGTCTTGTAGCGTTTGTCACGCTTTTTCCTCTCGGGTCCTCCAAGAGAGGAAGAACAAATTGATTTTAAAAGGGATTATCAAACCTAGTTTTGAGGAGGCTTTATCTTCCTCCTCTTCTCCCTCTAAGAAATAAAAATCGCCGGCTCCGACCAGCCCGTCGGAACCGACCTCTAAGAAATCTCGGCAGGCTTCTCCATCGGCTCCACGGACTTCGGAGCTGAGGGCAGAACGGTCTGCCTCGATGCCTCCAGCCTCGACTCCTCTGGCTTCGGAGCCGACGGCTGGAGCTTCGAGAGGCGGGTCACCTTCATCGGCTCCGCTGATTTCGGAGCCGATGGGAGTTGCCCGCTCAGACTCTTCCCCTTCGGCACCGAAGACCTCTTCGGCACCGAGGGAAATTACAATGGAGTCTCCTTCGGCACCGATATTGATCGAGACAATTTGGAGCCGGTCCCCCAGTCCTTTGGAGCCGGTGGATACTCGGACCCGTTCGATCTCCTCCCGGTCTTCCAAGATGTCGGATTCAGACATTGACAGGGTGCTCCAAAGGCTGTTTCAGTCTCCAATCTTCCAAAAGTTAGTTTCGGCTCCAGCCCAGTCGGCTCCAGAGCCGATGGTCCACCCTGTAGCTTTGGTTCCTCCTCCAACAGCCTCGGCACCGTTGGAGTCGGTGCTGGTGGAGCCGATGGAGGTTCCCGGGTCGGCTCCGACCCTTACTCCTACCCCGGCCTTCGGGTCGGAGTTCGGTACACGGACCTCTTCGGTCGGCCCCGGGGATGACGCTTCGGGACCAATGTTTTCGGTTCCGAGCCTCTCTCTCGGTGCGTCGGCTGCGGGAGTGCCGTCTGCTGTTGTGGCTTTGGGGGTCGGACCTTCCCAGGATTCTGGGGGTCCGGCCTTTAGAGCCATGAGGAGCGCTTTGGCCAAATCTTCTTTGGCTACCTCCACCATCTCACCAGCACCTTCCCTAGACACGGAGACTGGGTCCTTTGTAGTCCCCCTGCCTCAAGACAGCGGAGCCCTGAGGCCTGAGGTCACCCCCATTGGGGGTTCCCCCCTTCCTGGAGGTCCCTCTGAAGAGTCTTCGGAGGAACCCCCAAGGAAAAGACAGTGCAAGAGGAAGCACGTCGACTCCCCTGATGAGTCTCTCACCTCGGACACCGATCTTGATGATGCGGAAGGGTCCCCCAAGTCGTCCTCGGATGATGTCTCCTTTGCGGACATCTTGGAAGTCCTCAAACAACGAGGCGGCTGGCAGACCAAACCCCCTTCCTCTGACGAGTCGGTGTTCCTCAAGGCCTTTGGGGCTCAGCCCTCCGCCTCCTGGGTGTCTCCGCCCTTTGATGATCTCCTAGATTTGATCTCTCGAAGGGCGTGGGAACATCCAGACTCTGTGGAACCGGTGCCTGCTCGCCCTAACAAATTTCTGTCAGCACCCCCGGAAAAGGAATTTCTCACCAAGGGCGTGGCTATAGATGCTCTGGTTGTGGCATCTGCTACCCAGCAAGATGTGGCAGAGGCTTTGACGTCCGTCCATCCCCCTAATAAGGAGTCTAGGAGCTTGGACTGCACGGAAGCACCCTTACTTCAGCGGCCTTTACCTTAAGGTCTCTGAATTACCTGACGCACTTCACTAGACTTCAGAGGGATCTGATCAAGGAACTTTCAGATACCCTCTCTGGTAACCTACCTGAGCAGTTGGTCCAGACAGTTAGCTCTCAGTTGGCTACTCTATAGTCTATATCGAACTCGTCCATGAGGCTCATTTCGTATGCAGCCAAGGGGGCGAGTAGAGCAGCGGGTATGGGTGTTGCTCTACGGAGACAAGCCTGGCTCCGCCTGTGTCATTTTGCGGAAGCCTTCAAGTCTTCCTTTGCCGATGCTCCCTTTGATGGGTCCTCTTTGTTTGGACCCAAGGTAAAGGACACCTTGACCCGCTGTGAACAGGAGGGTAAGACTTTGACTACCATAGGGGCACGGTTTTCCACTCCCTTTCGGCCTTATCCCAAGGCTAAAAGAGGAGGGAAAATGTGGTTCCGTAAATCTCAGAAGACTTACCCCTCGCAGCAGGACGATCCCCCTTCTAGAGGCAGAGGAGGGGGAAATTTTTCAGGAAGACGCCATCCCAGAGGCGTCAGAGGCCCCCGCAACACTGGAGACAGTGAGTCCTTTCGTGGCTCTTCAACCTTCCAGCATCCCTGAAGGATTGCCCGACTGCGCATCTCCGGAGCCAGTCAGGGGTCGTTTTTCGAGGCACCTAAAGGCCTGGGAGAGTATCACTCGGGACCGATGGGTGCTCCGAATCATTGCCGGAGGTTACGTCATCCCCTTTTCGCACCCCCCCCCCGCCATCCAGGAAAATCCCGGGCCCGCCACCCAGTCAACGGGATATTGCAGCCGTCGAAATTTCAAAGCTGCTTCAAAAAGGAGTCATCCAACCGGTCCCCGTAGACTTACTCAAAATTCTTTTTGGTGCTAAAAAAAGACCGGGGACTTGAGGCCCATTTTGGATCTCAGCAACCTAAATCAATCAGTCAAGAAGTCCAAGTTCCGGATGGTCACCTTACAATCCATTCTCCCGCTACTGGAGAAAGGTGTTTGGATGTGCTCCATAGATCTCAAGGACGCCTATTATCACATTCTGGTAGATCAGGCGTCCAGGAGACATTTGCGCTTCAGCCTGGGAGACAGTCATTTCCAGTTCTGCGCACTGCCCTTTGGTCTCACCATAGTCCCCAGGGTGTTCACCAAATGTTTGGCGGTGGTGACTGCTCACCTGAGGAGTCTAGGATTCCAGGTGTTTCCGTATCTAGACGACTGGCTCCTAACTGCCACCTCCAGGCATCTACTATTACAGAACCTAGCAGCCACTATTTCTCTAGGCACCTCCCTAGGAATCACCTTTAATTGGGCAAAGTCTGTGTTGCTGCCATCTCAGCGCATACGGTTTATCGGGGTAGAGATAGACTCAAAGCAAATGCGGGTCTGTCTTCCTACAGAGAGAATAGAAACATTACAATCTCAAGTCCGAGCATTGCTCTTCAAACGCCGAGCCCCAGCAAGGATGGTCCTACAACTGTTGGGTTCCATGTCGGCGACCGTTCTCCTGGTCCCCTTAGCAAGATTGCACATGAGGATTCTCCAGTGGCTCCTGTCGGTCCAGTGGTCGTATCAGGATCTTCCTCTCGGTCACCACATTATAATCATGGAGACATGCAAACAGGACCTCCGTTGGTGGCTTCTCTCCTCCAACCTGGATCAGGGGCGACCCTTCGTTCCTCCTCCTCCAGTGGCCACTTTGACTACGGACGCCTCCCAGACGGGGTGGGGGGGACATTATCTGGGCAGGTCAGTCCAAGGCAAGTGGCACCCCGACGAGAGTTCCCTACACATCAACATACTGGAGATGAGGGCGGTGCTTCTATCGCTTCAAGCACTACACAGCTACCTCCCCCAGGGTATGATTGCCGTTCAGTCCGACAACATGTCAGTAGTCTGGTACCTGAACAAGCAGGGAGGGACCAGGTCCTACCCCCTTTGCAGAGAGGCCATGAAAGTATGGAATTGGGCTGTTGCAACCAACCGTTTCTTGGTAGCAACACACATTCCGGGGAGATCCAATAGCCGACAGACTGAGCAGAACCATTCTCTCCCCGCACGAGTGGTCTCTGAATGACAGAGTAGCATCTCAGATCTTCAGAAGATGGGGAACTCCTTGTTGCGACCTCTTTGCAACTCCCCTCAACACGAAATGTCTACAGTTCTTCTCTCTCACCCCGGTTCCGGGGGGGTTTCCCAAGGATGCCCTAGTCCAAACTTGGCCCACCAGCCTACTGTACGCCTTTCTACCGGTTCCCCTTCTTCCCAGGGTGATCCAGAAAGCGATTCACTTGCAGTGCAAGATGATTTTAGTTGCCCCATATTGGCCTTGTCAAGTCTGGCTGCCATTTCTTCGGAAATACGCACTGGACGGTCCATGGTTCCTGGACCAGGTTCCAGATCTCTTGATCCACCAGTCGGGACAGCTTCATCAGTCCCTTCACTCATTGAGGTTAACAGCTTGGCTCCTCCACTTCCGACCATAGTCAGGAACCAGGTTTTGGACTCGGAAGTCATACATATCTTGTCCTCGGCCCACAAGAATTCGACTAAGAAGATGTATAATAGTAAATGGAAGAGATTCGCCGTTTGGGCCCAACTCCGGGGATTAGATCCCATTACTGCCCCGGTGGCTGAAGTTTTGAAATTTTTAGCTTCCTTATTCAATCAAGGTTCTTCAGTCTCTACCATTAAGGTTCAATTAGCAGCTATTTCTAATTTTCATGAAAGTATAGACCCACCTTTGATGAGCAATAAGTTGTGTAAAGCCTTCATGAAAGGTGCTAGGCTTCTACGACCTCCAATTTCTCATCCTGCTCCACCGTGGGATCTTAATTTCGTATTAGGTGTTTTGACCTCTTCCCCCTTCGAACTGGCAGCAACTTCTGACTTGAAATTTCTTTCCTGGAAGACTGTCTTTTTGGTGGCAATTACATCAGCCAGAAGAGTTTCGGAACTTAAAGCCCTATGTGTCAAACCGCCGTACCTGTTTTTTCACAAGGATAGAGTATCCCTTAGGCCTAATCCATCATTTGTTCCCAAAGTTTGTTCTAGTTTTTGTCTTCAACAGTCTTTGGAACTTCCAGTTTTCTTCCCCAACTACTCAGACAGAGCAGAATATATCTTCCACTCATTGGATGTTCACAGACAATTGCGTTTCTACTTAGATAGGATGCACCAAACACAGAAAACAGATCAGTTGTTTGTGTCCTTTTCAGACAATAAATTGGGCAAAGCCGTCACGAAGGTCACTATTGCCAAGTGGATCAGAGACTGTATCAGTCATATTGTGGCATCTCGGGGGCGAGCTTCCTTCGGTTCCACGGTTCTCAGGAGTGTTTTCCAGTGAGCCACCCAGGAATCAGGTGCTAGGGACACTGTCCCATCAGTACAGAATGTAGGCGAGATAGGATCACATAACATCTTTTAGTTATGTATTTACCATAACTTCAGATGTTTGGGATCCATCTCACATTCTAATAACCCACCCTCCTTCCCCCTGCCTTGGAGATCAGAAGAGACCGGACGGTTCGAGTTCGACCGTTTCATCTTAAAACATCTGGCAATGTTATATCAGCAATACATGTGTGTGTGCATGTGTGCGGACAAACAAGATCTGGGGAATTAGTGGTGGTGCATCCTGGGATATAGAATAGCTCAGCCAATAAGAGACTTCGCTCTATAGTATAGCGTGCCGAGTCGGAGCCGAGGATCGGCTCCGAACCCATCAGTACATAATGTAGGCGAGATGGATCCCAAACATCTGAAGTTATGGTAAATACATAACTAAAAGCTTTTGTTTGTGTTCATCAACATGACTGGCCATGGTAATTTACACAGCCAAGTGATTACCTGAATCAGTTGGCTGCATGAATGCCTTACTGTAGGCATTTACAAGGGAGAGCACATAGCTAATTAGCATATACCTGTACTTCTGAGTGGCTCATTAACATTCAGCATTGCCACAGAGACATCCCACTGTGGTGCTGCATGTTTTATGCTAAAGCTCTGTGGGAGGGCTGTCTCTGAATAGGAAATAGTTACCACCTGGTAACTTTTCTTAACCAGTCCCACAAGTTTACTGGGATGATATAAAAACAATGTTGACATTTTGTTTTGTTAGTACCTGACACAATTAAACTTTTATGTTAACTTGGTCCCTGAAGTAAATAAATTGTGTCTCACCATAGTTTTATTGTGTTAAATAGTAGTTAAAATACCTTGTCTTTATATCCATAAACATTTTTACTTCATTTATTGATTTTAATCAAAAAGTATCTGTAGGGAGAGTAACCCCTTCTTTTTACACCACTAACCACTTCCTACATCTGTTTTTACTTTCAGCTGGATTGCTTCTACAGTGTGATTGGGCAACCCCTCTCACTTCATCCAACCCACAAACAGCCAAACGCTATCCATCCCATTGTCACTATCCTGTTTATATTGTCACTAACTGAACACTCTTGTAATAATTAGCATGCTATTCAGTTTACTACAGTTCACTTCCCTTAGCACATATAATCAGCTATCTTACAACTCTCAACACCAGTCTTATGCCCAGTGTTCAGTCCAATGCTGTCAGCGGCAAATCCTCCCGTATTTCTTTCCATGTAGTACACAACCTATACAATCTACCTCACATCAGTCTTTTTCAAACAAATGCATATAAAAGTCACAAAACCTTTTCATAAATTAGTCATAAAGAACAAATGTAAAACCAAGTGGCATTGTATATTCCATGTATCTCTACCCAGTCTGAAACTATGTGGCAACATTCATGCCAACCCAGGTCCTCCCACAACAGTCTGTCCTGTAATGGCCCACACAAGCATTAATAATGTAACACCTCACTCTTGCAACTCAAGTAAAATAACTCTTACATTTGTAAGCATTAACCTTAGAAGCTTCTGTAACATAGTCACTGAACAGCATGCTTTCATATCTCATTTACAACCTCAACATACTGAGCATCACAGAAATGTGGCTAAAACCCAAACTTAGACACTGAAATCTTCCCACCAGGATATAGTGTCCTTTAAACAGACTGCAAATCCTAAAAAGCAGGTGGGGTATCTATTATATACCCCAAATTCCCGAATGTATTCCTTTTTCAGAAAAGTCCTCCCTCATTCAATAATGCAGAGATTCGTATTCCTTTACTCATGCTACACTCTTATAAGACTATGTATATCATGGCCTTGTATATTCCACCAGTGGTAACATCAGCACAGCAGAGGGCATACTGTCCTGGGCATCTACCAGTATACCAGAAACAACCTGTATGGTTTCTCTCATGTCATCAGTATACCAACAAGATATAACAAGTCTTCATCTAAGGCCTCTACTCTAGTCTGGATTCTCTCAACTAAACCCAGTAATATATATACACACACACACACACACACACACACACATATATATATATATATATATATATATATATATATATATACACACACACATATATATATATATATATATATATATATATATATATATATATATATATACACACACATTATATGTATATACATATATATATATATATATATATATATATATATATATATATATATATATATATATAAACTGTGGCACACTATCTGATAACCTAAGTGACCACCTGCCCAGTTTTGCTAACAGGCTTGTATGCAACCCAGAATGTGCATAACCTGTCCGATCTTAATCCAGACAATTTCATCTCCATTCTCAAGCAGTACAATTGACATATGTTAAAAACAAATCTTCCTTTAGATGAAACAACCCTCAAATTTAACAAAACCTTTACCTGTATGCTAAACAAACATGATCCCATCAGAAGAAAAAAGTTAAAATTAATCCAACAACATGGCTGTCTTAAAACAGTAGGCAAGTTGTGGTGCATAGAGAGAAAACCTGGAAAGCATGGCATACCAACAAATCCCAGGAAAAACTTCTTTACTGTAGTCAAATAAGAAATAAAACAAAGCATGGTATAAGAAGTGTTGAAAAACTCAACTACTTTAACTTACAGCAGACATACCAAAATAATCGTAAAAATTTTGGTTATTGGTTCAAAATCTACCAAATCCAAGCCAAAGTCAACAACCCACTCCCTCCCCCAGAAGATGCTTCACCAACAGTTTCTAATAACTTTAACAAATGCTTCCTTCAAGCTGTAGCATCAGTTATGAAAGACAACCCCACCAACAAAACCCCATGGAAGCTCACTTCTTACTTAAACCTCCACCATAAGAAAATGTCTCATAAAACTGAAACCAGCAAGCTCTGCTACAGACAACTTTTCTCGCAAATTTCTAAAAGTTGCAGCTGAGTCTGTCATATCCAGTATATATACTAATAAACAGATCCATTGTAAAATCTCATGGCTCAGCCATTTGGAAGAATGTATACATACTTTCTATTCTTAAAGAAGGACCCTCCACTAAGTACTCCAACTTCAGACCAATTGCCATCCTGTCACCATTATGCAAAATATTAGAAAAGTGTATCCATTCCCACTTACTGCAATACCTTACCATAAACAATCTTCTCACCCCGCCAGACATAACATGGTTTTTGTCCCAACTTCAGCACCACTACTGCCCTATTACACTCTGCTAATACTATTAATAAAAACAGAAATACCGGACACCTAGTAGCCTCATTATTCCTAGACCTGTCTGAAGTATTTGCCAGCGTCTCTCACCATAAACTATTACGTACAGCTCTCCTCCATAGGTCTGTCCCCCTCCTGGATTAACAGCTACCTAACAGATTGATTGCAAGGAGTCAAGTGGCAGTGAGAAAACTTATTTCTGCTAATTACTGTAAGAGTGCCACAAGGTTCCATACTTGGACTCCCCTTTTTAACATGTTTATAAATGATCTACACACTGCTTCCAAGCACAACACTCTACATTTATCTGCACAGCCTTTAACCTACAAAAACTTCCAGAAATTACTCAAGAATCCTTTACATCCATAGAATCCTGACTAGACAACTCACAACTCCTCAACCCCCCCCCCAAAAAAAAAAATAAAACAACTAATACTTTTCATCCCTAAAATATTCTTCCAAAGAAAAACTCTTGTCAAAATCACTTCTTTAGATAATGCCCTAATTGAACAGGTTCCTGTCAACAAACTCTTAGGAGTCGCAGTTGATAACCTGAAATTTGACATACACTTTCAAAAACTTATAAAAAAATGACAAAAGCTTGTTGTCTTATAGAAAAGAAAACATTACCTAACAGACAGAACCAGAGAAACCATAGCTAAAGCCTACCTCCTACCTAGCTTGCTGTATGCCTCCCCACTGTTTACTAACCTACAAATGTCCACACAAAAAAGCTGGAACAATGCTATAGTAAAATATCTTGCTTTGCTGCCACTCATTCCTTTAGAACTCACTTTGTGTGTCTTTCGGCTTTTCCCGGTCAGGGGTCGCCACAGCGGAACTCCGGTCTGCTAATGATTGGCAGTTGATTTTTACGTACCGGCTTGCCAGGTCTGACACACAACCTTCAACGAAGGTACGCCCATTCACGCATGTCTCCACGCAAAAGACGCTCTAGCTGAGAATCGAACCGGACAGCGTCTTACTGTGAGGCGACAACGCTACCGCAGCACCACCATTATTAACATTCCTTTAGAACTCACTATTCTGCCCTTAAACAACAAAATTAGACTGAACTCCCACATCATCTCCAGTTTAGTCAGCTGTTATTAATTCATACTCTAATGTACTACCCTGAAGTGTGTAGCACTAAAAGGCAAAGTTCAGCACTACCATCCTCTAAAGCTCTTAGCTCTAAAGACAAATTCTACCTCTCTGTCACTAAATCCAAAAGTGCATCAGAATTCTCTTTGCACTCAGACTATGTGGCAACCTTTTGGAATGCCCTCTCACATGCTGTCAGGCTTCCTGAAAACCAACAGGCATTCAAACTACATTTAAGAAAACACCTCATCTGTTGTTAATTTAGCTGCACAGTAATGTATCCTATTTACTTGGGTCTATATTACGTGATCAAATGCTTAGGTGATTGAACACCTAAACATCGATCACGTAATATTGAAAGCAAAAAACAGTGAACAGACAATTTAACGCAGAGAAATATTTCCCTTGGCCGTTCGCTGGATTTGGCGTTTTCTCCACTGTTAAGCGATCTCTGAGTTGGTATATTTAGTTAGGGGGGTGTGGGAGGCACAGCCCCCCAACTTAGTTTGGCTGTAAAGTAAAAAAATTTTTTTTGTGGCCGATGGTAACGTTTCCCGGCAGCATTCGCTGTTTTGCAGTTCAATATTACAAGGTCGATGTTTAGGTGTTCGATCACCTAAGCATTCGATCATGTAATATAGATCCTATTTACTTATGTTGTATTGCATGAATCTCAATGGACAGTCCTAATTACTTTGTTCATTTGTTTTATCAAATTTCTACTTTTTCTGGTTTTATTGAGTTTCTGTAGTCTGGTTCTTGCACTGATCTTAGTATGCCTGTCCATCTTTATTAAAACAAGCAACTCTTCTCTTAGATCATTTTCTTCTAAACTGAGGGCATATTCTTTGTTCTCCATTTCCAGTGGGCATTCTGTAGAAAGCTTCAGAACATCTTCCTCTGCCACATTCTCTTCAGTTTCATTCTGTGTCATCCATTGCTCTTTCATATGGGAACTCACTTGACCCATCATTCCACAACATTGACTGCGTCAGAGTTGCCAAATTTTCCTGATGTTCTTTGTTTTTCACTGTTGCAGTCATCACACTTTGGTTATCTGCCTGCAGGTAGCCCTCAGTCAGCCCAAATACCAGAGACTTAGTATTTCTGTCTCTGTAGATGTCACTCCAGGACTGACGTCAGGTCATCAGGCGTATAAAAACAGGCAGCCGACACCATTACATCATCCTTTCTTGCCGAGAAGCCCGAAGCAGAAGTAGTTCGCATGAGTGCTGGTCTGCCGCTACCTGAGTTTTCATTTATGAGTTGAATCATCCTGAAGTTTTCTAAAGCTAAGTACCCCATTGAGGATCCTTTTTTCTTGCTCTAACCAATGTCAGAAAAAGTTAACAGTTGTCTCGCCTGTGGAAAGCAAATACCACACCAAGATTTCCATTCTTACTGCATCACCTGTTTAGACCCAGACCACGATGTACCTCGCTGTTGGTTTTGTGCTTTGTTCAGCACCTGAACTGTTCGTCATTGGGCCCTTATTGTTGCAAAATACTTTCTCTCTCGATTTCCGTATTCCGAAATGGCTTCAGTAAGCCATTCGACTACCGATCTTCCGAAAAAACCTAAGGATAAAGACAGAGACAGACCGCACAGTTACAAAACTGCCGATGACGCATCTGTTAAGCTAGTCATCAGTTTGCCGGTACTCAGTGAGGCACTTTTGCAGCCCCTGATGCCCGCTTCGATGGATTCGCAGGCCGCTACCAAGACCCGTTCGGAGTCCGGTATGCCACGAGACACTTCTTTGACTACGGAACCTGCGGATGTCTCTACCTTGGATGGGTCCGGAGCCACTGTGCATGCATCATCTTCTGAGGAAGTTCTTCGCACCACCGATATTCAACACAAACCGTCGACTTCTTTCGTGTCTTCAGTTCTGTCTAAAACTGCCGAGTCTCTAAAGTGAAGAGTATGAGCTATGCCTAGAAAAGCAACGACCCAAACCCAATCACCTGCTTCCTTGCCAAAACATCAAATGCTTAAAATGGCAGAAGACCTGATTATGCTGATTAGGGGAAGCCAGTTTCCCCCTGCTAAGAGAAAAAGAGACTTGTCCCCAGCAGCTTTCACAGACCAAGAGTCCGACGACTCTGAGGTTTCTGATTATGAAGACATGTCTTTATCTGCTTATGAGGATTCTGATGCAGAGAAAACCATTCCCTCTGCTTCACCTCCAGAGGATTTATTTTTCTTTTGGTGAAACTCTACATACTTTCCACTGGGAATTCCAAGACTATCTTCAGTCCAAAAAGAGACTCAGAGAATTTTGAGTTGCCACAACATAGACCTTTAGCAATACCTCCAGTTTTGGATGTTGTGGATAATGTCTATATGGAATCCAGTGTAACTCCTGATACTTTACCCCCTGCTCCTAGGAAACCAAACAGGTACTACAGAGTTCATGACTCTCACAAATTTATTTTCAAAAATCCTACTGCTGACCTAGAGGTCATCTCCCAGAGGCCTAAAGGTATAAAAGCAACTGCAGCTAAGAATCCCACCCCTTCGGACAGGGATTCCAGAGCTTTAGACAGATGAGATAAAAAAGTGTACACCTCTGCAACTCTCGCCATTAGGGCATTGAATTGCTAGTTTCACATGCTGAAGTACCAGCAACATATTATGGAACTTATTAAGCAAATATTATAGCTACCTTTATAGACTTTGCAGAAAAGAAAGAATTACAAGAGCTTATGCATTCTGCAAGCTAAGTCAGCAAACATACCTTGCAATGTGGCTTTGATGCCCTAGAAGCTTCTTGTAGGGCAGCAGTCACTGGTTCTATACTAAGAAGGCATGCTTGGCTTAAGGAACAGACCTTGCCAGACCATGTCACATCAAAATTACTAGACGCTTCTTTGAACAAGGACAATCTGTTTGGCACCAAAGCAGAAGAGGTTCTAAAAAAGATGGAAGAAAAAGCTAAATCTATGCAGACAGTCAAAGATTTCTTGCAGGTACAGCCTCCTAGATTCAGTAGGCATTGCCCCTTGAAGCATTGGGCCTTTTCAGCACCCTCAAGGCCATCCTAAACTAGACCCAGGGAAAACAGACCCCCCCCCAGACTACAGTCTCTGGGTATACAGAAATCTAAGCAATGGAGTGCCTCCACTTCAAAATCAGGGAGTGCAAAGCCACCCCCTTACGGAAAGAATTCCCATTGACTTCTCAACTCCAATTGTCACCTCTGTCCAACTGCTCATGCCCCTAGGAGGAAAACTTGCCCATTTTGCAAAAAACTGGACCTCCATCACCAAAGACTGATGGGTCCTCAACATTGTATCCCAGGGGTACAAATTTTACTTCACTCACTGCCAACCCCAAAAGGGTTCCCAGACCTTCCTCCAAACCAGTGGGCAGATGCACAAAACCAAGTTCAGTCCCTGCTCTCCATAAGGGCAATTCAACCTGTTCCTGCAGAACAGATAGGTCAAGGGTTCTATTCCAGACTTTTCCTGGTACCCAGAAAAGAGGGTACTTCATGCCCAATCCTAGATCTTTTCATTTTAAACACCTTCCTGGTGGTACCAAAATTCAAAATGCTCACCCTTCAGCTGCTTCTTCCTATGCTGTCCAAAGATGCCTGGTTAGCCACCCTAGACCTGGTTAGCCACCCTAGACCTAAAAGAAGACTATGTGCACATCCCTATCAGGGACTCATGCAGGAAATGTCTATGTTTCAGGGCAGGATCTATGCATTATCAGTTCTCTGCACTTCCCTTCGGCTTATCCACTGCTCCCAGAGTCTTCACAAAATGCCTGGCTCCAGCCATTACCTACTGCAGACAGAGGAAAAATTCAAATTTACCCATACTTGGACGACTGGCTGATTCAGGCAGACAGTCAGGAAATGCTGTTGCAGCACCTGATATTTGTAAAGAACATTCTAACCTCCCTGGGGTTACACTATCAATGAAAATAAATCAAAACTAGTCCCCAGTCAAAAGATTGTATTCCTGGGAGCAAGCTTGGACACAGCATCCCAGATGGCATTACTTACTCCAGAAAAACAAGCCTATCTGACAGGCTACTTCACTCAAATGGCCACCAGAACCCAGCTATCCACAAGGAAAATCCTGCAGGCCCTAGGGATCATGGCCTCTTGCATCCTAAAAATTCCATATGCCAGACTGCAAATGAGGAAACTTCAGTGGTACTTAAGTCTTTGGTGCCAACATTCTCAGGACCTGGAAACTGTCATACCTATCATATTTTGTCTAAGGACAGAGTTTCTTTGGTGGGCAGCAGCATGCAACTACAACAAGGGACTTCCCTTTACTCAAAACCACACTGCCCAGACCATAACCACAGACGCATCGGACTATGCCTGGGGGGGTACACCTGAACGACAAGTGCATTCAGGGCCACTAGAGCCCAAGTCAGATTCATCTGCACATCAACCAAAAAGAGATGCTAGCTGTTCAGCACATTCTAACAGTTTTCAGATCCCTACTCTCACCAGGACCCCTGCTAATAAAAACAGACAACACCACAGTTATGCGGTACATCAACAAGCAGGGGGGAACCTACTCTTACCTACTCTGCAGGCTAGCCATGGCCTTGTGGAACATGGCCTTGGACATGCAGGTTCATCTGCAAGCTCAATTCCTGCCAGTTAAACAAAACTCCCTGGTAGACGACTTAAGCAGAAATTTCCTAGACCCACACGAGTGGCAATTAGAACCCATCACCTTCAGCCTTCTATTCCAGAAATGGGGGACCCCAGAGGTGGACCTCTTTGCCTCCCCATGCAGTCACCAGCTCAGCAAATTCTACACCAGGACATCTCACAGCAGGGCCTGGAAAGTGGAAGCCCTATCCTTCCAGTGGGAAAACCTCTCCAACGCAGTCTTTCCTCTGCCCCTTCTCTCAAAAATATTACTCAAGATAAGACAGGACAGACCAAGGACAATCCTGATTGCCCCAGACTGGCCACACCAGCACTGGTACCCACTACTGCGCAGCCTGTCATTGGTGTCACCCTGGCACCTACCCCAGATCCCAACCCTTCTCACTCAGCAGGGGAGACAGATCTTGCATCCGCAACTACAAACCCTGAATCTGGCAGCCTGGCTTATTCCTTGAATTCTCCCCCAGTGACCAGCCCAAGCAAGCAGGTGCTGGACGTCATTCTTCAAGCCAGAAGACCCAGTACAAGGAAATCCTATGCTGATAAATGGAAAAGGTATTGCTCCTGGATTCAGTCTAAAGGAGGGGACACATTATTGCCCTCCTTACCTCTAATCCTGGATTACTTAGCAGATCTACTCCAGAGAGGCCTATCCTTCTCCTCCATTAAGATCCATGCCTCTGCCATCTTGGTTCATTACAACACTGAGCCACCTCTCTTCTCTCACCGTCTCATCAAACAGTTCCCGAGAGGGGCATACATCTTAAGGCCACCAAGGAGAGCACCCACCCCTACTTGGGACCTTAACTTTGTATTGGAAAAACTCATGCTACCCCCCTTTGAGCCTTCAGTGCCAGCAGAGTTAAAATTCCTCTCTTGGAAAACAGCCTTGCTTCTGGCCATCACTTTAGCAAGAAGCGTATCTGAGTTACAATCACTTATGGTTGTGGAACCCTTTATTATTTTTCATGCTGACAGGGTCTCCCTCAGGGCTAATCCTTCCTTTATGCATAAAGTGGTGTCCAGTGTGGCTCTTAACCAATCTATCCATTTACCAACCTTCTTCCCTAACCCTCAAAATAAAGGGGAAAGGATCCTGCACTCCTTGGACGTGCACAGGCAGCTCAGATTCTACATGGATAGGACTAAGCCCTTCAGGAAATCTGACCAGTTACTACTCAGGTTTGCACCAGGGGCAGAGGGCAAGGCCATTTCAAAACAGACAATTTCCAAATGGATAGCACACTGTATCCATTTCTGCTGCAAACACCATGGGAAACCAACCCTTCAGGGGGTCAGAACACATTCCACTAGGGCAACTTCTACCTCTGCAGGATTCCACAGGGGAGTCCCTACCAGGGGCATTCTGTAAGGTGCTACCTGGAGTTCTGTACACACGTTCACCAAGCATTACCACCTGCCTATTTTTTTCCAAATCCAGGGTGGGTTTTGCAACAGCAGTCCTGCCAGCCCCAACTCTTCTTGACTGCCTCCACCCTTTCTTCAGCTTTGGGAATCAACCCAAGTGTGATGACTGCAACAGTGAAACACAAAGAACATAGTATAGTTGTGTACACTCACCATAAATATAGATGCTCGAATGTATTCACTGTTGCAGTCCTGGTTTCCCTCCCTCCACCCTCTTCTCTCTCTCCTCTCTGTGTATATTACTCACCCCTTACAGGGGTATTGGTATTTACTTTTTACTGGTGGTGATTTCCCACCATAGCTCAGCTCCCTGTTGCGGGGCTCCTGACATTTGGGGCAAGAAAAACTGATGTAATGGTGTCGGCTGCCTGTTTTTATACCCCTGACGACCTAATGTCAGTCCTGGAGCGACAGCAACCAATGCAGAAATACTAAGTCTCTGGAATTCGGGCAGACTGAGGGCTACCTGCAGGCAGATAACCCAAGTGTGATGACTGCAACAGTGAATACACTCAAACATCTACATTTATGGTAAGTGTACACAACTGTACTTTTCCTTTCCTTGCTGTGCAACTCCAACTGAATGTTTATACTGATTTCCTGTGGAAGTCTCCAAAGTATCTTCACATGGCAACTGATCAGATGTTTCCAGCTCCACTGGTTTCTCCTTAATTTGGGGATCCATTGCTCTATCCTGCTGTGATGTTATCTGAGTTAGGTTTTCTACACTAAATCCTTCACTTTGCAGGTAATCCATAACCTCAGATTATATTTCTTTAGCCTATCCATTACTAATCTTTTCTACTTTTCATCTCTGTTTTCTTACTTTTTGTATTGTAAAACTTTCCATGTCCAGATGCTTTGCCTGTAGTTCTCTTCAAATGTCTTTGGTGCTGCTCTTTTTGTATTCGTTTTGCTTTCTCCTTTGATAAATGTTGCACCATACTTAAGTCTCTGTTTCTTTCCTATGTCCGTATTCTTCTTCAGATATCTCCTGCTCCTCCTGTTTCTTCTTACTTTGGGGACTCATTGTTCCATCATGCCATGATATAACCTGTGTTAGACTTTCCACACTGAATCCTTCTCTACACAAGTATTACATAACTTCAACTTCTATTTTTTAACGTCTACTTTACTAATCTTCTGTTCTGTGTTCCCTCTTTGTGATCTTATTTTTTATTGTGAAATTTTCCATATCTGGATGTCTTTGACTAAATTTCTCTTCAAATATCTTTGAGACTGCCTTTTTGCCTTAATTAATTTGGCTTCCTCCTTTGCCTAAGTATTGCAACATATCAGATCTCTGTTTCTTTCCCATGTCCGTATTTCTCTTTTATACTTCTCAAGTCTCTAGATTTTGCTTTTTCTATTTTCGCACTTCCTCAGTCAGTTCTTTTTCCAAATGGCTCATACACTTTAAGGGTATGAAAATGTATAATATAGTTTCTTACATAGGTTCATAGGTTCATACTAGGCTATCTGCCCTAGGGCGTTTATAAGCCTAGCCAGAGTGTGTTTGGCGTTCGCCACCCATTTTAAATTAATTTTGCTATGCCTTTTTTTGAGGTTAGTATACTGTGCCTCTGTCTAACAGTGACACAGAAGTGATAGACGGGGTAAACCTACGATCTCCCATCCACTCATCAAGATTCCTCCTGAAGAGAGTTAGTGTGGGACTCTGCCTAACCTGGACTGGGATTTTATTCCAGAGTGAAGGGAGCCTCTGGGTTATGAATCTGTCCCTCCAACACGTCCTATTTATTTCAGTGCTGAGGTTCAAGTCTCTCGAGCGCGTAGCTCGATGGGATTTGGATTTTCTGAGGTGCAGCATGTCCATTAATTCCGGGTTGGACATTGCTTTATACGTCAGGTACAGATCGCCTCTGAGCAGGCGGTATGCCACTGAGTAGAGCTGGAGTTTCTTTAACCGGGCAGCATATGGCATCTGTTTGAGCCCTTTGATCCTCTTGGTGAGGTACTTTTGGGGTCTTTCCAGTTGCTGCAGGTGTCTGGTAAGGTACATCCCAAAAGGGGCATTGTACTCAATTATGGGCCTGATGAGGGATGAGTAAAGAGGCGATGACCTCCCTGATCTAGATGTGAATCCCTTCATGATTAGGTGGGCTATATAAAATGTTTTTCTAACCACTTTGGCCACGTGGTTGTCAAATGAGAGATTGCTATCAACTTGGGTCCCCAGGTCCCTAATGACGTCTTCTGTACTTAATGGATTACCACCTATGTGGTAATTTGTGGGCACTTTGTTTTTGCCAAAGGGGATGACTATACACTTTTTGGCGTTTAGCTTGAGGCCATGGCTCTGGCACCAGTTGTCTGTTTCTATGAGGCCCTTTTGGAGGATGCTTGTGTCGGCTGGAGAGTTGATTATGGCGCCCAGTTTGCAGTCATCTGCGAACTTGGTCAGACACAGTCCTTCCGTGTTGGCCTGTACTGCCGAGAAATATATAGCGAACAAGAGAGGTCCCAGGACTGAGCCTTGTGGGACGCCACTTATAACTGGTTTGGAGTCTGACATGGCTCCAGCAATTCTAACCATGTGGGTTCTGTCCTTGAGCCAGTTTGCAACCCATCTATTGAAACAGGGGTTTATATTTAAGCTGGTGAGCTTATCTATAATGCCCGATGGGGTATTGTATCGAAGGCTTTTGCGAGGTCCAGATAGGCTGTGTGGACCACCTTCCCCTCGTCAATGGCCTTGGTGACTGTTTCAAAGAAATCGACCAGGTTTAAGAGGCAGGATCTGCCCTTAACAAAGCCAAACTGGGTAGGATTCGGTGTCTGTAGGTCCCCAATATCTTTATTTATAAGGTCCATGATGATCCTTTCCATAGCTTTGCAGATCAAGCTAGTCAGGCTTATGGGGCGATAGTTTCCAGGATCCGTTGAGGCACCACCTTTGTGGAGAGGGACCACTGTTGCTGTACGCCACTCTTTGGGTACATATCATGTAGTACGGCTAAGAGTGAACAGTAGTTTTATGTTTGGGTTTAGCTCTTCTTGGAGTTCATGTAGGACGCAGCCCGGGACACCATCTGGTCCCATTGATGCTGTGTTTTTTGCTTTGGAGAGGGCGGCTCTTACCTGAGCATCTGAGATGTCAGGGGGGCAGCACTCTGTTGGGATAGATATTTGCCCTTTTGGTGGGGAGGGGGGGGAAGTTTGCACTGAACCTGTCAGCTAGGATGTTGGCAATGTCTGTGGGCTCAGTGTATTTTTTGTCATTTTGGACTAATTCTGAGCATATCTGGGAATTCCCACCCAGGTTCCTAACTTAACTAAAGAAAGCCTTGTGATTATCCTTAGTATCCTGTGCAATTTTTCTCTCGAAGCTGGCCTTAGACGATTTTATGAGTGCCCGTAGTTTTTGCTAATACTGATCAGAGATGCCTTCCCTTTTGGGATTTTGCTCTATCATGTAGTAGCTTCCTCCTTCTATTGTATAGTTTGTTTATGGCTGGGGTCCACCAGACAGGACGTCTGCCTTTGGAGGATTGGGTCTTGGTTTTATTTGGGATTGCATGATCCATGCATTCCTGAAGGTGTTCATAGAATGCGTTTATAAAGGATTCTGCGGTCTGGGCGTATTTTCCACAGGCCGGGGCTTTGAAGGATTTCGCCTCGGTTTTGAGGTGTGTGAAATTTGCTTTAGAGAAGTTTTTCACTGTGGTTTTCTGGGCAGGGGTGGGGTCGGGATGTGAATATCCAGTGAGATTAGTTTATAGTCTGATCTTACCAGTGAGGGATACACTTCTGGTCTGGAGCATAGTGTCCCCATGTTGGTGATGATCAGGTCCAGTATGTTTTCCCCTCTTGTGGGAGTGGTAACAAGTTGTTCCATAGCATTTGAGTTTATAAATTCTAGGAACCTTTGGGCTAGGGTGTTGGAGCTAGAGTAATGCTCCCAGTCTATGTTTGGGTAGTTGAAGTCGCCCAATATAATGGTGTTTGGAGAGACCTTCATATTTTCCAGTATTCTCAGGAAGGCCAAGTGGGGTTCCTGTGTTTGGGAGGGTGGTCTGTCGCAGGCTATAAACTGGAAGGCAGTTTTACCCACAGTTAGTTGCACATGGACAGTCTCTGATGCTTCGTGCTGTGCCACCAACTTGGAGGTGTGGGTATCTTTGACGAATATTGATACTCCCCCTCCTTTTGTGGTTCGGTCCAAGTTTTGGGGCCGAAAAACCTGGTATGAGGTATAACCTGGTAGTGCTGGGGTGCTGTCGGGGGCCTTGAATCAGGTTTCTGTTGCTGCACAGATATCGATGTTCTCCATGCTAAGGAGAGTTTTGAGTACGTGCATCTTGAGGTTTAGACTTCTGGCGTTGAGTAGCATTACTCTTAGTTTCTTATCCCTTGTGATACCTATGGAGGTGGGTTTGTCTTTTGAGCCTTGCCTAAAAAAGGCACTATGGGGATAGCAAGAGCCTTTGCCAATATCCGAAAGCCCAGGGGTGACAGGTGCAAGCCGTCCCTAGTGAAGCATCGTGGCTTGTCGAGCATGTCATCCCAGGTTGACAGGCATTGGATCCCCTTTGAATGACACCAGCACTTAAGCCAATTGTTGAAATTGATCATCTTGTCTTCATATTGTGGCATCATTCTTGGTGAGGGTAAGATGCTACTCAAGGTCAGGGTCATACTGGCCTGGGCTATATGCTCAGAGAGCTCCTCTATGTCTCTTTTCATGTAGTCCAGGGAGGTACGTCTCAGGTCATTCACACCAGCATGGACAATGACTGAGTCATATTTGTACTTGCCTTGGAGTGACCTGAGTGCTTGTGTTATGTGGCGGATCCTAGCGCCCGACAGGCAGCTCACCGTGACCTTCTCCTTGTTCAGCCTGGTGAGTGGGACACTGAGATAGTGTTGTATATGGTAAAATAAAAGTTTGACTGCAAATCCCATGGATCTATGAAACACAAATTCAAACCAGGACATCTAAAGGCAACCATGCAGTGAAAAAATATCTGTTTATTTAGTGCTTTCGACCAGTGTTTTCATCAGAATAAAAAAACATCCTTTCCATCCACACTTAAATACCCATTTCAATTAACAATATCCACTGAAAACCTTTGTAAAAATTCAGGGAACAACGCAAAATTCATGTCACCTTTCACAGATAACATTTATAAAAGCAAAATGAAGAAAAACAAATACCTGCTTAGCTATGAAGCTGTGATACCCCTTTATTCACAATAAAAACAAAAGTAGATCAAAATATGTGTTTTTTATCTACTTTTGTTTTTATTGTGAATAAAGTAGTTTCACGGTTTTCATAGCTGAGCAGGTATTTGTTTTTCTTCATTTTGCAACGTTGATTTAATACATATGGTTTCATTTAAATCAGCCTGTAGTCTTAATTGCCATAAGGTCTCCCTTTTTAACACAGATTTTTTTGTAATTACCCCCACACAAATTTGTAGGCACTGTTTCTAACACAGAAAACAGAATTTTTTTTGTAAACATCACATGTTAAAGTATGCTTATAAAGTGGATTATTGCCATCTTTACTTCTTATAGCATGTAAATGTTCTTTAATTCTATTTCTTAGTTTTCTTGTGGTCATGTCTTCATAAAATGAAGAACATCCTGAGCATATGGCAATGTGAATAAGCCCTAAAGAGTCACAGTTATAATGCCTTTTCACTTCTAATATACATTCAGGACTGTCTAAAAATATACTAGGACCCACAAAAATGTAGGTGCGCATATCACAAAGTCCACACGGAAACATCCCATTTTTTTATGTTAGTTTCCACATTGCATATTTGAGTGTTATCTGTCTCCAAATATTGTTTAATAGATTTAGCCTTTTTATTTTTACTATAAAGTGTGGTTCTTCCCCCTATATTTGGAAAAACTTTACTACCTTGGAAAACCTTCAAGTTCTGACGAGCAATACTTTTTATTTTCACATCATCTACCATCATTCTTAAATACAAACTGTTAAATCTGTTTTCACCTGCGATTCCTTTTTGTTACTATGTTGGACAGGCATACCTGCCATCAAAATGGGGAAACTTGTTTTCTCTTTTACTAAATATTTCCTTGGCTGTAGATGTTCATATCCTCTCTCAATAAACATAAGTATAATATCTTGAACAGCAGACAAAAAATCATTGTCCTTGGCAGTTAACCTTGAGGCCCTGATCATCTGCCCTTTGAGAAAGTTCTTTTTCATGTATTCAGGATGAGTACTCTCATAATGTAGGTAATTGTTAACAAAACATTCCATGTGAAGTTCAGTCTTGCTGTTCATTCATCACTGATGGGTTCGGAGCTGATCCTCGGCTCCGACACGGCCGACTAGCAAGCTCAAAGTTCTCCAGTAGCTTGAGACCCATCCCCTTATCCCACAATGCACTGCTGGAATTACCTCAGATCTAGTTTGCCGCGGCACAGATCTCTTGGTTTCCAGCGTTGCTCGAGACTATTATTGGGAATTTTCAACTTTCAGCAGGTTTTGTATTTCAATTTTATATCTTTTACTATTATAACTATATACTATTATCTAGTTAGCAGTGGTTTTCTGTTTTTCTCCCCTTTCCCAGTAAAATCTTTTGATTGCCTTCGGCCTTTTGGCCTTGGGCCCTTTCTTACAGTTGTTAAATAGAGTTACCCCTTTTGGGTTTTTTGATATTGGATTGCTTTAATCCTATTTAACGTTATATAGCTAAATAGTTTGGTTACTAGTTGCCTTTGGGCTGTGTGTAGTTAGTTAGATTTCCTCTTTAACTTTAACTATCTTATAGTTAAATAGTGGGTTTCCTTTTTTTTTGGATTTGGGAATAATAGTCGTACTATGTCTGAAGAGAAGGAAAAACATCCAAAGTCTTGGTTTAAAAAATGCCCAGACTGCGGACAGACGATGTCCGTTACGGATGCCCATGTGCAGTGTGTTTACTGTTTGAGTGAGGTGCACCTGCAAGAGTCATGCAGTATCTGCCACTCCTTTACTAGAGTGCTTGCAGAAAGGAAGAGGAAGTTAATTGATAGGGGTATTATCAAACACCCTTTCTCAGAGGCATTGTCTGACCAGGATGGGGCCAGCAAATTGTCCAAATCTTCCTCAGAATCCAGGACAAAGAAAGGAAAACAGAAAGTGTTGTGACTTTGGCTCCACTGACTTCGGAGCCGACAGTCTGTGCTTTTCGTAACCGGGACACTGCTCTGGAACCACTTGCCGAAAAACCTCCCTCTCAACTGATCCGTTCAGCTCCATCTGTTCACTCATCCAGGTCTTCTGTCAGCCTGTCTGATCTGGATATGGACTGGCTGGTTCAGAAACTCTTAAAGGCACCAGGGCCTAGCTAAATTGCTATCTGCTCAGACCCAACCGTCGGAGCCGAAGACCATTGCTCCTGAATTGTCTGCTCCTCCTCCGAGCTATACCAGACCTTTGGAGGTGGAGGAGGCTGAACTGATGATTGTGGATCCCTTGGAGCCGAAACCTGCTGCAATGCCATTGGCTCCATCTGCTCGGACATTCTCTGCACTGACCGGGGACTCTAGGAGCCAATACTCTCCGGTCGGGTCCGGGGAGGATAATTGCACTGACTTGTCAGTGCCGACTCTTCCTCTTGGGGCTTCGGCTTGGGTGAGTTCGGCTCCTACCTTGGGCTCAGAGCCCACGGCTTCAGTGCGGGAGGGGATCATGGCTCCTTCAGATCCGTTGACTCCTTCTCATCGGAGCCATGGTGCATTCGAAGCCATGAGGCAAGTGTTGTCTCCTAAGACTTCCTCATCTCAAGGTCTGGCCTCTTTCTCCCCCTAAAGTGCCCGTGTCAGTTTCTGTTTCCTACAGTCATCCCAAGCGTAGAGACCCAGATCCTCAGGTAGCCCTACAGGGTGCTCCCTGCTCTTCTGAGACCTCTCCAGAAGTTCCCCCTGAAGAAGTCCCCAGGAAGAGATTGTGCAAGAGGAGGCATTTGGACTCCCCACAGGAGTCTCTCACATCAGACACCGACTTGGATGAATCAGAAAGGTCCCCTAGATCCCCCTCTGAGGACATCTCCTTTGCGGAGATTCTTGAAATTCTTAGGCAGAGGGATGATTGGCAGTCCAAGAGCCCTACTGAGGATAAGTTGGTTCTCTTGAAGGCGTTCTGGTCGCAACTTTCCACCTCTTCGGTGTCTCCGCCCTACAACGAGCTTATGGATCTGGTCTCTCTCGCAGGGCATGGGATTCACCAGAATCTATGGAACCTGTTCCTAGGAGGCCTAATAAGTTTATTTCTGCCCCCGTGGATAAGTCCTTTTTGACCAAGGGAGTCCCTGTTGATGCCATGCTGGTGGCGGCGGCCACCAAAAAGGAAATGTCTGAGACTTCCTCGTCTGTCCATCCTCCTAACATAGAATCTAGGATCATGGATAGATATGGGAAACGCATGTTTAGTTCAGCGACTTTTTCACTCAGATCAATGAACCACTTGACCTATGCAGAGAGATCTCCTTAAGGAGTTGCGAGATGCTCTTCAGGGTGCTGTAGCTACGAGTGTATCCAGCAAAGTTGCCACCCAGCTCACTACCCTTAATTCGGTAGTCAACTCGTCCATGCGTCTTGTATCTTACACAGTTGATGGTTCAAGTAGAGCTGCAGGTACAGGAATTGCTCTTCGTAGGCATGCCTGGATGCGACTCTGTTCCTTTGCGGAACCCTTCAAGTCTTTCTTTACAAATACCCCGTCTGACGGCTCATCCTTGTTTGGGCCAAAGGTGAAGGCGACTTGGACCAGGTGTGAACAAGAGGGAAAGACTCTGTCTACCACCGGAGTCTATTTTTCCACCCCCACTTGACCCTTTCCTCACGTCCCTCCCTCCTTCCCCCTCCTGGCTGGCAGTTGACATGGAGGCTGTCTTCATCCTGGTTTTTCAATGTGTCTTCATTCCTAGGCAGAATATTGTACTTCTATATGGTACGCAGCAAACAAGATCTGAGGTAATTCCAGCAGTGCATTGTGGGATAAGGGTCTCAAGCTACTGGAGAATTTTGAGCTTGCTAGTCGGCCGTGTCGGAGCCGAGGATCAGCTCCGAACCCTTCAGTGATGAATGAAGATGGAATGGAACAACTCACATGGAACGCTATGGTGAGTACATAACTTCTTTTTTCTATATATATCCAGTTGTGAAATTGTGAGTTTTCAGTCCCATGTGAATCTTATGTCCAAAAACCTGACACATCAACTTACATTCCCTTTGGTGAAGAATAAAAATTCACTACTTGAGCTAATTTCAGAAAGCATATTTTTGACCTGCTCAATCCCATCATTTACTAAAAAGAACAAGGCATCCGCAAATCCTTTATATATGCGGGATGTAGATTGATGGGTCAGGTGTTTGGACATTGGACTCACAAAAGTTGCTTTCACCAAAAAATACTTTTTTTCCCTAAAATTGTCTGCTTATTAGAGCTGAAATTTCTTTATTGAGACATTGTTTTTTGGAAAGTATTTCACAAAGTCCAGAAGGTTTAAGATTTTGCTTGTAAATGTTTATGCAGGTATTTTTCTAACCCAAGCAGACTAGAGAAAAATTTCTCTCAAGTGGATGGAAAATACTGGAGGGTCAATAGAAAAGGAATAGATAACTGGTAATGTGTTTTTGGCAGTATAACATGTTGGCGGGTTTTGAAGATTCCCGATAGACTACTCTGTCAGAAATTTTGGGGGAGTAAATAGCTGTAACTAAGGAAATTATTCTTTTGAGCTTGGGCACAGATCTGAATTGCCTATACATAGTAAGGCTGTACTAAAGCTAAGGAAATTATTCTTTTGAGCTGGTGCACAGGAACCGAATTGCCTGTTCATAGTAAGGCTTTACTAAAGTATAGTGATTTTGGCTTCCAAAAAACAATTACTATAAAACAGAAATCAGAATCTAAATCAACTGTATTTAAATTAGTAACTATTTTAAAGGAGATGAACTGGATGTGAGATCTTTAGAAAATGGAAGGAGCAAATTGTATAGAAATAAATGGAATTTCTAGAAACAATACATGCAATGTTCAGGAGGAGGAGCAGTGCATTTAAAGGAAGGCATGAATTGAACAATTTATGTAATAGACTTAGTAATTGTTAAAAAGAAATAAAGCATATATGTAATGCATGAATTTGAAATTGTTAATATGCTTTCCTATTAGTATGTATGCCTAATCCGTAAGTCATAACTTAATAAAGGTGTTTAAAACACACTTGGGTTGTCTTTGTGATAGTGCATCTTTGGGTAGTCTTTGTTGGTCTTTTATTTCCTAATAATGCTTACCCCTGCCAGGCTATGTTGTAAATGTAGCAGTCCTCCTCTGTTAGTACTTGCTTTTCTTGGAATGTATGAATATTGTAACTTAGTAGCTCTTAAATATTTTGCTAAATGTAAAACATAATTAAAACATATGTAATTAATGCACAAAACAATATGAATGACTACATTACAAAGTTAATTTAATAAAAGTTGATTATATCTGGCAGCATTTAAACTATTGTGAGTTATGAGTAATTAGGAGTCTCCGTCTGAAAGCACAAATAAAGTTTAATAACAGAGTAGAAAAAAGATATTCCTTAAAATAATTTGAGATGTGTTGTTCTGGCCATTAAGAACATTATGCGGAGTTTCTTTTTTATCATTTTGTAAAACATTCACTTCTTGCCTTATCTTGTTGATCTTCAGGTCCCCACTATGATTATGCCCATTTGTTCACCATTAGCTGGGCAAGAGACTGTCACAACATGGCTGTCACCCATGCAACTATGAGTAATTTTCTGGCCCCATCTCCTCTTCTGCAACCAATATGTGCAAAATGCAAAAACCTGCTGTGCATGCCTCTGATAGCATCCACATACCAGCTATTTTCAGTGAAAGCAACCATGTGGGGTATGGCTTGGTAGATCCAAAAGCACATCCCTGTGCTTTTCTGCCTCTGGTATGTGTTGATATTGCAGTAGACCAGATCACCTCCCTTCCCAAAGGATGGACAAGACAGTCCATATTGGCTTATTTTTTCTTTTTGTATTTGATTTAGTCTCTATTATTTTGTAGATAGGCTCCGTTCAGGTTAAGGTGACACATTTGACATCGAAAGAATGCTCCTCTACCACCATCTTTTTCTCGTTTCAAGCTGGTCTTGACTTCCTCCTATTGGCTGTTACCCCTGATACAATTGGCACAACCCCACTGGATGGTCTTTGTTGACATCTCCCAAATGCGGTTGCCTTTTCAGGACAGATTAGTTCCAGAGCTTCTTGGGAGAGAGCCTAGGTCAGGGACCCACACTGCTGTTGAATTACTGAACATTATCTTTGCAAGCAAGTAACTTTTTTTTTACATCATCTCCAAGGCTGTCTTTTTCAAATCTAGCAGCCAAACATTGTTTTTTGCTGAAACATTTGCTACAGATTGTAAAGCAGTCTATTACAGATTATTAGGCAGTCTGTCCCAGATTACTTTGCTGTGTTAATGTTTGTATGCCTATAGTTTTTACTACTGGTAATGGTCATAATTTAACATGTTTTTATATATTTATTTTACTCATTAACCAGTTAAACTCTTTATGCATAAATATCTGTTTTTAGGGTTAACCTAAACAAACTGTCTGGTTATGTGATTTGCTCATAGTCATACAATAATCAAATGGGAAATGAAATAATCAAGGCCAGGACTGCAAGATACAGCTCATAAGTATCTTGGGTAGGACAGCAGAAGTTACCAAGGGATTGACAGATACCAAAAAGTGTTTGGATCAAGAAGCTTTAGAATGAATTCAGGAAGATGTTCTTCATGTTTCACTGTTGCAGTCATCACATTTGGGTTATCTGCCTGCAGGTAGCCCTCAGCTGGCCTGAATACCAGAGTCTTGGGATTTCTGCTTCGGATGGTGTCGCTTCTTCCATGACGTCAGGTCGTCAGGGGTATAAAACATGCAGCCAACGCCATTAGATCAGTTTTTCTTTCCCCAGATGTCAGGTGCCCCCAAAATAAATAGCAATTATATTCATAAGTGTAATAATGAAGGGCTACAAGGCACTATCCTGGAAAAAATAAACGTGTCATTATATGATGAATGTAATCTTAAAAACAACTTCTGATTAAGGAAGCAGTATACATCCTTAAATTTGATACTTTGCACCCACATAGGCTGAATGAAGAATTAAATTGGAGATTGTTTATTTAAATGTTTGTTTTATTGACAGGTGTTTATAGTATTTAGGCAAGTTCTTTTTTATGATGTTCTTTACTCCTTGAAGGCTTTTTCAAGCCGAGACGTCAGAGATACTTTTTGTGCTATAAATTGTGCAATAAATTAGTCTTGGATTCTGTGGCTGGTTGTATTTTATTTTGTTTGTGGTGACTCTGTCAGGGGTATAAAACATGCAGCCGCAGACGCCATTACATCAGCCTTTCTTGCTGTGCAGTGCCCGAAGCAGAAGCAGTTTGCAAGTGCCGGTCGGCTGACTCTGAAATTTTCGTTTTCGAGTTTCAGACCTGAAGTCTTCTAAAAGATAAGTACCCTGTTGGGGATCCTTTTTTCTTGCTCTAAACGATGACAGAAAAAAAATAATAATTGTCTTGCCTGTGGAAAGCAAACACCTCATAGAGATTTTCATTCTTACTGTGTCACCTGTTTAGGCCCAGACCATGACATCCCTCGCTGCTGGTTTTGTGCCTTTTTCAATGCCTGAACTATCCGTCGTCTGGTAATTTTTGTAGCTAAATACTTTCTCTCTCGATCTCCATACTCCAAAATGGCGTCAGTAAGCCATCTGACTACCGATCTTCCAAAAAAAGTAAGGATAAAGACAGACAGAGACAGACTGCATAGGTCCAAAACTGCCGATGACGCTACCATTAAGCTAGTCGCCAGTCTGCCGGTACTCACTGAGGCACTTTCGCAGCCCCTGATACCCGCTTCCACAGATTTGCAGGTCTATACTGAGACCCATTCGGAGTCCGGTATGCCGCGAGATGCTTCTTTAACTATGGAACCTGCGGATGTCTCTACCTTGGATGGGTCCGAAGCCGCTATACAGGCACCAGCTTCTGGGGGTGTATTCAGGCCTACCGATTTTCATATTAAACAGACGACTTTGTTTCAAGCCAAAAATACTGAATTTCTCAGACCTAAAGTTCATACTAAGCCTAGGAAACCGACGACCAAACTGCATTCTCAGGCCCACAGCCCTCAAAAACAAATGATTAGAATGGCTGAAGACCTTATTACCTTAATTAGGGGAAGCCAGCCTTCCCCCTCAAGGAGACCTAGAACTGATTTTCCTTCTGATTCTTCTGAACAGGAATTTGGTATCTCTGTTCCTTCTGACTGCCAGGACATACCCTTATCTACCTATGAGGATTCTGATGCAGAGGATTCCATTCCCTCTGCTTCCCCTCCAGAAGATAACCCTGCATACCCTTAGGGAGCATTTCCGCTGGGAAAGCCAGGACTACTCTCAGTCCAAAAAGAGACTCCGGGAATTTTTAAACCTGCCTCAGCACAGGCCTCTAGCTATCCCTCCTATTCTGGAGATTGCAGATGATGTTTTCTTGGAATCCAACCTTACCCCGGATACTTTGCCTCCAGCTCCCAGGAAACCTGACAGTTACTATAGAGTACCTGACTATCACAAATTCCTTTTCAAGAATCCTACTGCGGATCCAGAGACTATTTCCCAAGGACCAAAAGGCATTAAGGCTACTACTGCCAAGAATCCTACCCCTTCTGACAGGGATTCTCGGGCTTTAGACAGATGGGGTAAGAAGGTATACACCTCTACTACTGTGGCCATTAGGGCTTTAAATTGCCAGTTTCATATGTTAAAGTATCAGCAGCATATTATTAAACAGAAAATTATGTTGATTCCTGACTGTGCAGAATACAAAGATTTACAAGAGTTATTGCATTCTGCTGACCAAGTTGGTAAACATACTTTGCAGTGTGGTTTTGATGCTTTAGAAGCATCTTGTAGGGCTGCTGTCACTGAGTCTGTTCTTAGAAGGCATGCTTGGCTTAAGGAATAAAACTTGCCAGATCATGTCAAAGCAAAATTACTGGATGCACCTTTAAACCAAGAGCGCCTATTTGGCAATAAAGCAGAAGAAGTTCTCAAACTGTTAAAGATTTCTTACAAGTACAACCACCTAGATTCAGTAGGCATTGGCCTTCAAAGAACTGGTCCTTTCCAGTCCCTTCCAGGCCTTCTCAGTCCAAACCCAGGGGCAGCAGACCCCCAAGACTTCAGTCTTAGGTTATGCACAGATCTAAGCAGTGGGGTGCTCCCACATCCAAAACAAAGAGTAGTAAGCGACCCCCCTGTGGTAAACTTGCACAACAACTTATTTTCAACTCCCCCAAGCCTTGCTCAAGTACTTGCACCTTTAGGAGGAAAACTCACCCTGTATGCAAAAAACTGGGAATACATTACCCAAGACAAACTGGTTTTAAACATTGTTTCCCTAGGATACAGATTCCACTTTCAGTCACTCCCAACCCTAAGTGGATTGCCAGACCTCCCCCCCAAACCAGTGGGCAGAGGCCCAAAAGCAAGTACTTTCTCTTCTCAGCATCAAGGCTATTCAACCTGTCTCAGCAGAACAAAGGGGACAAGGCTTTTATTTAAGATTGCTCCTGGTTCCCAGAAAAGAAAATTCCTGGCGTCCTATCCTGGATTTATCTATTCTCAACACCTTTCTGGTGGTTCCAAAATTCAAAACGCTAACTCTCCAACAGCTGCTTCCTATGCTAGCCAAGGATGCATGGCTGGCAACCCTAGACTTAAAAGAAGTTTACCTGCACAACCCCATAAGGGAATCTTGCAGGAAGTACCTTCGCTTCAGGGCAGGCTCTATGCACTATCAGTCCTCTGCACTTCCCTTTGGCTTATCTACTGCGCCCAGGATATTCACAAAGTGCCTAGCTCTAGCCATTGCTTTTTGCATGCAGAGAAGTATTCAGATTTACCCATACTTGGACGATTGCTTGATTCAGGTGGAAAGTCAGGACTTGCTGCTATAACACCTGGCAGTTGTAAAGAGACTTCTAACTTCACTGGGGTACACCTTCAATGAAAATAAATCACACCTAGTACCCTGCCAAACAGATTGTATTTCTGTGAGCAAGCTTGAACACAATTCCCAGATGGCATTCCTCACTCCAGAGAAACAAATTTATTTGACAACTTACTTCAGCCTATGGCCACAAAAACCCAGCTATCTGCAAGGAAAGTACTGCAAGCTTTGGGGTTCATGGCCTCTTGCATTCTATTAATTCCATATGCAAGTCTGCATATGAGGAAACTTCAATGGTATCTAAAAAGTTTATGGTGTCAACATTTTCAGGACCTGGAAACAATAATTCCCTTCATTCCGTGTCTAAGGGCAGAGTTCCTTTGGTGGGCAGAGGCCTGCAACCACAACAAGGGACTCTCTTTCACTCTACCCCCTGCCGCCCAAACCCTAACAACAGACTCATCAGACTATGCATGGCAGGCTCACATGTCAGGGGAGTGCATTCAGGGCAAATGGAACCAAAAGCAGATGCACCTGCGTATCAATCAAAAAGAAATGTTAGCTGTACAGAATGCTCTGACAGCCTTC
Source organism: Protopterus annectens (assembly GCF_019279795.1). NCBI lineage: Eukaryota > Metazoa > Chordata > Ceratodontiformes > Protopteridae > Protopterus > Protopterus annectens. Next base: position 1,402,901,145 of record NC_056737.1, read on the forward strand.
AAAGGCCTTATTCTTCCAGGACAACTATGGTAAAGACAGACAACACCACAGTTATGTGGTACATAAATATGGAGGGGGAACACATTCCTACCCACTCTGCAGACTAGCCATGGCTCTGTGGAACACAGCCTTGAGCAGCCAAGTGCACCTACAAGCTCAATTCCTGCCAGGCAAACTAAATTCACTGGCAGACGACTTAAGCAGAAATCTCATGGACCCACACGAATGGAAACTGGAACCCAAAATATTCAAGCTTTTGGGGAACAGATGGGGACACCAGAGGTGGACCTGTTTACTTCCCCTCAGAACTATCAATTGAACAAATACTGCACCAGAAATCTCCACAACCAAGCTTGGAAGGTGGATGCCCTGTCCTTTTCCTGGGAAAGCCTCTCAGTCTGTGCCTTCCCCCTCTGGCTCTCCTTTCGAAGGTTCTACTAAAGATCAAACAGGACAAGCCAAGGAGAATCCTGATTGCACCAGATTGGCCACTCCAGCACTGGTATCCTCTTTTGCGCAGTCGACAGTGCTACAACCATGGCACCTGCCTCAGACCCCTTCCCTGCTGTCCCATCAGGGGGGCCAAATTCAGCACCCTCAGCTTCAAACCCTGAACCTTGCAGCCTAGCTAATCCCCTGAACTCACCTCTAGCAACCCTTGGTAAGCAGGTGCTGGCTGCCATTCTGGAGGCAAGGAGGCCTAGTACTAGAAAATCTTATTCAGAAAAGTGGAAAAGATACTGTTGCTGGAACCAGTCTCAAGGGATGGGCACAAGTGTGCCCAGCTTACCTCATATACTAGATTACTTAACAGAAATGCTCCACAAGGGTGTATCCTTCTCTTCAATTAAGATTCATGCCTCTGCCATCTCAGCTCATTATAATACTGAGCCACTCCTCTTCTCTCATCCTCTGGTAAAACAGTTCCTTAGAGGGGCCATAAATTTAAGAACCCCCAGGAGAGCTCCCACTCCAGCCTGGGACCTTAACTTTGTATTGAAAAAACTTACACTTCCCTCCTTTGAACCGGCTGCTACAGCAGAGTTGAAATTCTTCTCATGGAAAAAAGCTTTACTTCTAGCCATCACTTCAGCAAGAAGAGTGTCTGAACTGCAAGCCCTTATGGCAGTGGAACTCTTCATTATCTTCCATGCAGACAGGGTTTCCCTCAGGATTAACCCATCTTTTATTTCCAAGGTGATGTCTAGTGTGGCTTTAAACCAGTCAATTAATTTGCCTATTTTTTTCCCTAATCCTCAAAATAAAGGGGAAAGGAAACTGCATTCTCTATACGTGCACAGACAGCTTAGATTCTATTCGGACAGGGCTAAGCCTCTCAGAAAATCTGACCAGCTGCTAGTCAGCTATTCTGTGGGAGCAGAGGGGAAGGTCATTTCAAAGCAAACCATATCTAAATGAATAGCACACTGCATCCATTTCTGCTACGAGCATCATGGAAAACCTACCCCACAGGGGATAAGAGCACATTCCATTAGGGCTCCATCTACCTCTACTGCATTTTTCAGAGGAGTCCCTACCAGGGACATCCTGGAAGCTGCAATCTGGAGCTCTGGACACACTTTCACCAAGCATTACCACTTGCCTATCTTTTCTAAATCCAGAGCTGGATTTGCCACAGCAGTCTTACAGGCCCTGATGGCCTAATGCTTCTTAATCTACCTCCACCCTTCCTTAGCTTTGGGAATCAACCCAGATGTGATGACTACAACAGTGAAACACGAAGAACATAGTACAGTTGTGTACACTTACCATAAATGTAGATGTTCGAGTGTATTCACTGTTGCAGTCTTGGTTACCCCCTCCCTCCAGCCCCCTGATTGTCTTTGCTTTCAACTGTCCTTTTTGGTTTGGCATATCTTATACTATATGTATTTGCTGGGGGTGTTCCACACCACATAATTGCTTCCTATTTTGGGGGCACCTGACATCTGGGGAAAGAAAAACTGATGTAATGGCATTGGCTGCATGTTTTATACCCTGACGACCTGACGTCATGGAAGAAGTGGCAGCATCTGACGCATAAATCCCAAGAGGCTGGTATTCATGCTGGCTGAGGGCTACCTGCAGGCAGATAACCCAAATGTGATGACTGGAACAGTGAATACACTCGAACATCTACATTTATGGTAGGTGTACACAACTGTATTTTTCTTGTATTTTCTTTAGCTTTTTTATGTTTATTTTCCCTTTATCTGTTGCTATTTTGAGGGAGCTCTTAAAGTGTGTCATAACAGGTGAGATATCATTTTCATGTGATTCTTGTTGACATATGGAATTCTTAATGTCCATGCCAACACCACTAACACCCCATTGCCTTACACTGGTGTTTCTTGCACCTGTATTAAGGGCATGTACTTGCCATTAGAGTCACCGCCTCTTTCTCAGTGTTGACAGTTCCCATTTTCTATTTTGCAGTTGTCATATGAAAGCACAGGTGCTCCATACTGAAAACGCAATGATTCTCAAATTTGTAGCATGTCAGTAAGTTCATCAGATCGAACGTCTGCTGTTGACATTTGCTGGAGGTCTACCTGCTGTTTGCAAGTGCCTTTAGTACCACCAGAAGTTAGAGCCCTTGGCCTTCCTTGATGCCCATCATCTCACAGAAATGGAATATTAAGGTGGAGCATAGCTTGAAGGAGTGTTGGAACAGTCACTGGTCTGATATACGGCTCATGGCTTACAGCACAATGTAAGGGAACAGAAGTCCATTACTAAACCCTCTAGCTCCAAATATGTCTTGGTAATTGCCAGACCCCTGCCAACTTCTGCCAGTATCACCTCTTGTACTTTACCTGTGAGAATGTGACTAGGGTTGCCTGATGATATGTAAGACAGTTCTTATATTTTAGTGGTAAGGGTTTACTTTTGCCCCTGTATATGCTGTCCTTAGGTTGCTTTCCAGTTGATAGATTGTACTCAACAGCCAAAGCTGACAGTTCCCTGAGAAAAAGAATACTTGCAGTGGGCCTAAAGCCTCTTGGTGACCATTCCGTCTATGATTCATTTTAAGTACATTTTCCTCAAATACTAGTGACTGATCAAATTTGTGTGAAAACATCTTTAATCGAGTATGTAGGGTGAATATTAGCCAGTGTTGGTTCATACTGACTTGAGTAATTGTCCAACAGATACAGATGAGCTGACCATTGATGGGCTGTATATATTTTTGGTTCACTGTTGTATTCTGTTATGCCAGTATTTTTACCATATGCTTAAGTCTGCTGCCCACTCCACTGGTAAGCAGGTCACTCTTGAAACAGGCTTTTTGAAGATTGTTCTCTTTCCTTTCCTAGGGAAGTCAGAGTTTCACACATTTGAAGTATATACATGTGAAAAGCTAACTCCTTGTTTATTTATGTATGCAGATTTCATTACTCAAGTTAACAGGCTGAACATTGTCCATTTTCAGCAGAGGTCCAGAAGAAAATGTGCTGTATTAAAAATGCTTTGTTACGGAAACAAGTTTCTATACAGATATAACATTACAGGTTTCAAGTTAACAAGACAGTGTTTGTATTATAATAACTGACAATGTGATTCACAGTTGTAGTGGAATAAAACATTGGTGTCTAAAGTCATCTCCAGCTGTGTAGGTGTAGGCATAGCATGCAGACATAAGGCTACAGATCTGACTTTGGCACTAAGAATGAACTGGCTCATCACATTGCCCAAGTCACACTCCACATCTTATGGAGCCTCGTAGCAGACATGCAGAGAATAGCCTTAGATGTTCAATATTAGATCATTCTTGCAATAGTCTAAGCTATATGGTTTATATCCTGCCAAGGATAAGACCAACCTGACAGCTTATCAAAACTAAAGGGCACCTTCCTTGTGCTGTAACTGCAAGGAGCTCAGGCGGAGCTCCATATAAAAAGCAGTGTGTGAAAAGCCTCAGAGCTTTCTTGCTGCCAAAGTGCACTCTTTCTGTTGGTTTTGTGGAGCTGACTTTCAGCTAACAATCGTTCAGAGCTGGGTAAGACCGTTCCCCTTCTAGGGAAATCCTTCCACAGTGTTATTTTTCTGAGGAAAACTACTGATGTGAAGTTGTTCTATCTCGTCGTTCATTATTACTGATGGGTTCGGAGCCGATCCCTCGGCTCCAAGTTGGCTTACTACAAAGCTCGAGGTTTTCAAATAGCTCGAGGCCAAGCACCTGTCCCATGATGCACCTAGAGTTATCACAGATCTAGTTTGCCCGCTGCAACAAATCAGAAGTTCTCGCTAGCTCGGGCCGGTAAAAACCTTATTTTTCAATATATTTGAATATTATTGATAACTTTCTTATAAAAAGTAGTTCTAGTTAGTTTATTTAAGCTGTTACAGCTTTCTGTGTTTTACCCTATTCCCTTGGTGTGTTTTTTCTCATATTAATAATTGGCTTCATTTTTCTTAGGCCTAGTTTATCTTTACTGTTTAAATAGTGACTTTCTGTCACATTTGTTCTTACAAATAGCTAGTTGTTTAGTGTGTGTTTAGATAGTGACCTTTTGTCACAAATTTAAGATTATTAGAGTTTGCTTAGTGTGTGTTTACAGTAATTAGCTTTGTTGCATTTAAACAGTGACTTTGTCGCAACCTATAGATTATCTTAGATAAATAGTGTGTGTTTACACATTTAGCCATAGTTAAGGCTGGTGTCCCTTGTATTTAGCCTGTATTTTAGAATGCTTATTATTAGTATAGTTTATAGTTGTTGTGTGTGTGTGTATATTTGTCAGTGGCTGATGACAAGGACAAACACCCTCAGTCAGGGTTCAAAAAATCCCCTAAATGTGATCAGAAAATGTCTCACTGGCAGTCATGTCATTTGTGTTTATTGTTTAGGAGCATTACACTTGCAGGAAACCTGCTCCATATACCATTCCTTTTCTTCTCGGGTTCTCCAAGAGAGAGAGGAAACTCATTGATGGGGGTTTATTGAAACCTTTTTTCCAGGAGGCTTTGAGTGACCAGGATGGATCTAGTAAGTCCTCAAAGCCTTCCAAGACTTCTATGGAATCTAAAGAATCAAAAAAATCAAAAAGGTCTGTGACATCGGCTCCAAAGGTCTCTGAGCCAACTGTCTTATCTTTTTGGAGCCATTCCCCAGTTTTGGAACCGGTATCTGAAATTCCAAAATCTCCATCAGTTCAGTCGGTACCACCATCGATCCATTCATCTCAGTCTTCTGTTAGCCACGGTGGTACAGCGGTAGCATTGTCACCTCACAGCAAGAGGTTCTCCCATTCTATTCTCGGCTGGAGCACCTTTTATGTGGAGTCTGCATGTCCTCCTCACGGTCGAGTGACATTCGAAAGACATGCGTGAATGGGCGTGCCTTCGTTGAAGGTTGGGTGTCAGGCTGGCACTTCAGCACCATAAAAAATTTACTGCCAATCATTAGGGACCGGAGTTCCGCTGTGGCGACCCCTAACCGGGAAAAGCCGAAAGAAGAGGAAGAACAACTTCTGTTAGCCTTTCAGATTTGGATGTGAATCCTGTGGTGCAGAAGCTTTTACAGGCACCGGCCTTTGCAAAATTATCGGCTCTGACCCAGGTGGCTTTGGAGCCGAAGACCCTTATGCCAGCTACAACTCATCCTCCTCCGAGTCATACCGGTCCTTCAGAGCCGGAGAAGTCGGACTTGTTGATTGTGGAGCCTTTCGAGCCGACGCCTGCTCCAGTGTCTTTGACTCCATTCACTCTGACGTCCTCGGTGCCGATCAAGGACTCTAGGAGCCGACACTCTCTGGTCAGGTCCGGGGAGGATAGTGGAACCGATTTGTCAGTTCCGACTCTCCCTCTCAGGGCTTCGGCTCGGATGAGCTCAGCTCCTACCTCGAGCTTGGAGCCCACTGTCTCGATGCCGCGGGTATCGACAGTTTCCTCGGATCCGTCGGTCCCTTCGCATCGGAGCTGGGGTGCCTTTGAAGCAGTGAGGAGACTTATGTCTCCTAAGACATCCTCAACCTCAGGTCTGGCTTCTTCATTCCCTAAAGCGCATGTGTCTGCTTCTGCTTCACAGATTCTGGCAAAGCGCAGAGACCCAGAGCCTCAGGAAGCCCCATTGGGTGGCCCATGCTCTTCTGAGACCTCACCAGAAGCTCCCACTGATGAGGTTCCCAGAAAGAGAGTTTGTAAGAGAAAACACCTAGTCTCCCCTCAGGAGTCCCTAACATCTGATACTGACTTGGATGAGTCAGAAGGGTCCCCACGGTTCCCCCTCTGAGGATGTCTCATTTGCAGAGACACTTGAAATCCTTAGGCAGAGGTGTGACTGGCAGTCCACAAACCCTACTGAAGACGAGTGTGTTCTCCTGAAGGCTGTCGGGTCTCAGCCCTCCACCTCTTGGGTGTCTCTGCCCTTCGATGAGCTTATGCAGCTGGTCTCATGAAGGGCGTGGGAGTCTCCGGACACCATGGGGCTTGTCCCTAGGTGGCCTAATAAGTTTATATCTGCTCCCCAAGATAAATTCTTCTTGACCAAAGGTGTGCCCGTTGATGTCATCATGGTGGTGGAAGCCACCAAAAAGGAAATGTCAGAAACTTCCTCTTCTATCCATCCTTTTAACAGAGACTCCAGGATAATAGATAGATAGATTTGGGAAGTGCATGTTTAGTTCAGCGACCTTTGCACTCCATTCGCTTAACTACTTAATCCATTTCACAAGACTACAAAGAGATCTCCTTAAAGAGCTGGGAGATGCACTTCAGGGTACAGTAGCTGCAGGAGCCATAGACAAAGTTGCCTCCCAGCTTGCTACCCTCAACTCTATTGTTCCATGTGCCTCATTTCATATGCAGCTGATGGAACGAGCAGGGCAGCGGGTACAGGAGCTGCTCTTAGGAAGCACTCCTGGATGCGCTTGTGTTCCTTCATGGAGCCCTTCAAGTCATCCTTTGTGAATACTCCTTTTGATGGCTCGTCCATTTTTGGACCAAAGTAAAGGAAACTTTGACCAGATGTGAGCAGGAGGGAAAGACTCTGGTGTCGGAGTCCGTTTTTCCACCCCTACCAGACCCTACCCCAAGGGTCAAAGGGGAGGGAAAATGTGGTTCTGAAAAGCCCAAGGAGCCTTTAAGGACATACATGGTGAAACCCCCCTCCAGGGGCAGAGGAGGGGACAATAATGGAAGATGCCACCCTCGAAGCAGAGGAGGTCTGCAAAACCAGGGCGACAGAGATCACTTCTTTGGGAAGCCCTACCAGCGCTCCTGAAATGAAGCCCAACTGTCTACTCTGGAGGCAGTCGGGGGTCGCATATATTTGTTCCCAGACGCCTGGCTCAAAATAACAAACGACAACTGGGTACAAAGTATCATTTCCAGAGGATACTTTATTCCATTCTCCACACCCCCTCCACCGACAAGGAAAATCCCAGACGTTCCACCCAGTTACAGGGAACAAGCAACACTAGCGGTCAAAACGTTGCTAAGAAAACATCATCCAACCAGTCCCAGCAGACCAGACAGGATCCGGAACTTACTCAAGATTCTTTTTAGTTCCAAAAAAGACAGGGGACTGGAGACCTATATTGGACCTCAGCAGACAGATCTATCAAGAAAGAGAAGTTTTGGATGGTCACGCTTCAGTTGATACTTCCCTTTTAGGGAAAGACAATTGGATGTGCTCAGTAGATCTCCAGGATGCATACTACCACATAAAAATGGGCAGACCATCCAGGGATCATCTGGGAGCCAATCATTACCAGCTTCGAGACCTGCCCTTTGGTCACACTACAGCCCCCAGAGTGTTCACCAAATGCATAGCAGTGGTCACGGCTCACCTGAGACGTTTAGGATTCCAGGTGTTTCCGTACCTGGATGATTGGCTCCTCACCACCACCACCAGGCATCAACTCATTCAAGCCAGGGACACCACTCTGTCACTCTGCAACCAGGTGGGCATTACAGTAAACTCAGAAAAATCTGCCTTGCAACATACCATTTTTATCGGAGCAGAACTGGACACCACCACCACGCTAAGACTTCCAGTAGAAAGAGTCTTATTACTGTCAGCAGGTCCGCATTCTGATATCCAGAAACAAAGCCCCAGCATCAGAAGTTCTAAAGTTGTTAGGCATCATGGCAACTGCAATTCTGGCCATACCGCTGGGTCGTATGCACATGCGGATACTGCAGTGACTGTTGTTCATTCAGTGGTCTTACCAAGAGCTTCCCATGTCTCACCCGATAATGATCACAAACTCTTGCAAAAAGGATCTTCAGTGGTGGTTGACCTCACTTCATGTCACGATAGAACGTCCCTTTGTTGTACCCCCATTACAACATGTCAGTGGTCTGGTACTTGAACAAACAAGGAGGAACCAGGTCGTATCCCCTTTGTCACGAGGCCCTAAGAGTATGGCAGTGGGCTATTTCCACCCAGCACTTTCTGTTAGCAGTGCACATCCTGGGGAAATCCAATACGATAGCAGACAAGCTGAGCAGAGCAATTTTGTTGTCCCACAAGTGGTCCCTCAAGAAGGAAATAGCGAACAGGATATTATGCAGGTGAGGCCAGCCTTGCTGCGACCTCTTTGCCAGTCACATGAACACAAAATGCAGAAGCTGCTTTGCCCTGATTCCCCCTCCTGGAGAAGCCCGAAGGGACGCACTCATACACGACTGGCCTCAGAGTCTCCTCTATGCAATTCCACCAATACCCTTGAAAGCCAAAATACTACAGAAAGCAAAAACTCTGGGAAGGACCATCATTCTAATAGCCCCTCACTGGCCTCGTCAGATTTGGTTCCCCTTCCTTCGACTTCATCTTTTGGAGGACCCTTGGATTCTGGACCCAGTTCCAGACCTTCTGATGCACTCGGGGGAACTTCACCCCCCTCTGCAGTCCCTGAAGCTGACTACTTGCTGCTCCAATTCCCATCATAACCAGGTTTCATAACTTTTCCAATGAGACAAAGCAAATTCTCTTATCCTCTCATAAATCCTCTGCGAGGAAGCTATACCTTAGCAAATGGAAAAAAAAACATTCTATATGGGCCTCTAAAAACAATACTGATCCTTACCAATCCCCTCTGGCCTCTATACTAGAGTTCTTGACCATGATCTTCAATAAAGGAGCTGCAGCAGCAGCAGTCCGTGTTCAACTTGCTGCCATTTCTAACTTTCATCTTGGATTCGAAGGATTGATTATTATGTCACACAAATTATCCAGAGTTTTTCTCAAAGGGACTTTTCATCTCAGACCACCGGTGAAATCTCCCTATTCCCCATGGAATCTAAATGTTATGCTTTCCCGCATTATTCTTCCTCCATTTGAACCAGCTTCCTCATGTGACCTCAAATTTTTGTCATGGAAGACTATCTTTTTATTGGCTATTACTTCTGCCCACAGAGTATCAGAGCTTCAGGCCTTATCCATTAAACTTCCTTATTTGATTTTCCATGCTGACAGTCTCACTTAAAACAAACCCCTCTTTTTTGCCTAAGGTTTGCACTGAAACTAATCTTAACCAAATTATTGATTTGCCAGTTTTCTTCCCCAATCACTCCAACAATCTAGAATACATGCTGCAGAAACTTGATGTTCACAGACAGCTCAGATTTTATTTGGACAGAACAAAAGATTTCAGGAAATCAGATCAGTTTTTTTTGTTTCCTTTTCAGACTCCAGGAAGGGTATGCCAGTGACTAAAACAACTTTATGTGATTGTATCACTTTTGCTTAATCAGCTGCCAGTATGTCCTTACAGCATAAAATGAAAGCTCACTCAACCAAAGCAATGTCTACATCCTCTGCCTTTTCTGCCAGACTTCCTATTGATAACATTTGTGCAGCAGCCACTTGGTCAAAACTTCATACCTTTATTACTCATTACAAAGTTGACAGGGCCTCCTTTGGATCCACTGTCCTGAAAAGTATACTTCCGTGAGCCACCCGAGATTGCTTGTGCTTGGGACGCTACCCATCAGTAAGAATGAACGGCGAGATAGAACAACTTCACATAAAGAAGTTATGTACTTACCATAACGTTACATGTGAGTTGTTCATCTCACCTTCATTCTTACGTCCCTCCCTCCTACCCCCTCCTGGGCTTTTAGAAGACCGAGATGCTAGATCCTTCCTGGTCACTCAACCCTTCTATACTTTCTCTTATGGAGTTATAGAATGACATATCATATTATTATACGCAGCAAACAAGATCTGAGGTAACTCTGGGTTTATCATGGGATAGGGACTTGGCCTCAAGCTATTTGAAAACCTCGAGCTTTGTAGTAAGCCGACTCAGAGCCGAGGGATCAGCTACGAACCCATCAGTAAGAATGAAGGTGAGATGAACAACTCACATGGAACCTTATGGTAAGTACAGAACTTTTTTTTTTTCAAATGAATATTATTTATTCTAGGAAATGTATTTTGTTTGGACTGTCACTCATGAGGAGATTTTGCTGAAAGTTTGTGAAAACATAGTGTTTCTTTTTGTATTTTTTCCAGTATTTTTGTGTAGAATGTGTGTCAGGGACTGAACTTTGCCGACTCCCGGATTTTTTTTTTTGTTACCCCAAAACTACCTTTTTTATCTGGCATTGAATTTACAAACTCTTACAGGCTCTGCTAACCATCTTTGAAGCTTTCCTTGCAGCTGGACCTATGGAATAATTACTTGGCTCCTAGGTTCTTCCTCCCCTCATCCACAAGAAGAAAAATGTTGTCAGAGAGATCAGGCCGGCTATGGTTTTGCCTCACTTGCAATGAATAACTCTGCTGTAGTTGGATTTGGTTCCTCTGACCACTCTTCATTTTCTGGATTCCTCCAGTATAGCAATTACAGCACTAAGGTCCCAGGAGATGGACATGTTCTCTGCTGCTGTAGGGTTGCCGTCAGTGGACAAGACAGAGTCACATTTGTTGGTCTTGGGGAGGGGATGGGTGAATGGCTACAACATAGTTGTGAAAGGAAGATTGAGCCCCAGGATAGTATTACTGCTTTGGGGTTTTCCTTTTCCAGGGAGTTTCCCAGGAAAAGGAAACAAAAAAGGTAAACTTTGCTTTTCCTGTTTTTTTGTTTAGTTGACAGGGAAGCATTTGCTAATGAATTCATTTCTGCTGTTTCTTTACTTACTTCCTCTTTAGAAAAGAACAAGAGTTCCTTTTCAGGGACTGAAGGGAGAATGATGTGCTTCAGAATTTTCTTCACAACCTAAAAATTCAGATTTTGAGGAAAGCGTTGCTTCAGATTTTCCTCCAGAAGACCTTTCTTTCTGAAACTTTATCCAAAATGAAAGGGGTTTTCAGTGGAATCTGAATGAAATTCCTAGATGTCTTAACTGAAGTCACAGTTGCAGTATTCATCATAAATGGATTTTTGTCACTGACGCCTGGCTGGAGTACCAAACCTTTACCTTCCTGAGGGTGTACGCCTGATGTTTAACCTCAGCTGATGTGCTTCAGACTATAAAGGACAGATCGGCGAGATCCTCAGACTCTCACTGCCAGCCCAAATGCAGGTCGTGCACCCAGTGGATTGATCCACTTTTGGTCATTGGTGCCATTGGCTTTGCAAATCAGTGTCAGATATGTGCCCTGTTAGGCAACTTTCCTTTTCTTACTTCTTAAAGTTGGGGTTTAAAATTGTTAGATGTCAACTAGGATCAGTAAGTGCACATGCAATAGGCAGATTCCATGCGCACATTAAGTGCCTTTTTTGCCTAGGCCCAGAACATGACTATACACCCTGTTCCATTTGTCAGTTCTTCATATATAATACCTTTCTTGAAACCCAGCCATTGAAACACCTAGCCTAGTGTAAGATGTGGACTCTCAGGACCCTGACATCGCCCTTCTCCCTAAGAAGAAACTCAAGAGATGCTGAGATGATTTCCAGTCCAACATCTCTGAGTCAGATGTACCCACTGAGGTGGTCAAACCTGTGGTATGTCTGATTATCTGTCAGGTGCCCCCTACCAAGACCCTGGTGGAGCCCAATATGGCCCTTGTGACCTTGAAGACTGTGGATACCTCAGATGAACCATGTCTTTACTTGGAAAGCCTGCACAGAATCCCTCAGATGATTGTATGGGAGAAGGTTCCTGGAATGCTTATTGAAATGAGGCAAGGTTCCAATCTTCCAAGGCTCATGCAGGTGGACATCACCCCAAAAAAGAACAAACCAACCAACCAAAAAAAAAAAAAAAACGGGCATCTGACGTTTCCTTCTCCTTCCAGGGAAAAAGAGTGGATTGACTTCTCCCAGGGCTCTTAAAGCATTTATGACCCTGAAGCCTCCCCCTTTTGTGACCCATCTCTCTCAACCACACTATAAAACTAAACCTTTGATTCATCCTCCATTGAAGAGGAAACTGAACCAGATTCTGATCATTCTGTGGATTACTCTTCACAACTCCACTATACTGAGCATGTCTTCTCAGGTGAAGAAGACTACCTTTTGCCTGAATCACCTCTGGAAGAGGCTTCCTTTTGGGGAAGCCATTCTGAACATGAGACACTTTGAATGGCAGTCAAGGCAAATGTCAGAGGTACAAAAGAGATACTGCAGCCTTCTGGAGATGGTACTCTGGCTCCTTCACCCCTTCCACCAGTCCTTGAAGATTATCTTGATGCTTTCCATTCTTCTACTTTAACACCTGACTCATAGCCTCCTGCTTCTAAATGGTCAGACCAGTTTCATAAGGTTCCTGATGAACTTTAATACTTGTATAAACATCCCATGGCTGACCTTATAGCAGTCTCTCTCTCCTTAGATAATAGCCATCTAAATTGCTTCCCACTGCCATTGCCCTCCCTTCAAACAAGAACAGCAGAGCCATGGCTAGGTGGGGTAAGAAAGTTTACAACTTTGCTACTCTAGCATTCAGAGCTATTAATTGCCAAACAAATGACTAAATATCTACTATCTGTATTGCAGTCTCTACATAACGGCATGTCAGAACCTCAGACAGCAGATTCTAAACAGCAATGCATACCTTTCTGTCCCAAGCTACACAAATAGGCAGACACAGCCTTAAATGCAGTTATGATGCAGTGGATGCTATGTCCAGGGTTGCTGACACTGTTCAGTGATCAGATGGTATGCATGGCTCTGAGGTCAGACCATCCCTGAAGACTTCAATTCCAAACATTTGGAGTCGCCCATGGACAGTGACCTTTAGTTTGGACTACAAGCTGCCAGTCTTTTCAGAACTCTGCAAGGGCAAGGCAAGACCATGGAAAGACTGCAGGCAGATTCTCCACTCTATGGTTCCTACATACCAGAAGAAATCTCCAGCCAAATCCACTTCCTTTGTTAAGAGGGATCCTACGACCTCTCACAAGCATAGAAAAGCACCTAGAAAAAGATTTTCTGACAAACCACAGAGGGGCTTCCCTTTAGGGAGGCCTCCCTTTGGGAGCAAAACCTCGCGACTATCCTCTGCTCCCCCCTCCTCACCTTCCCTGCACCCTCCACCTCTATCAAAAGACTCTGCCTGTCACTTCAGTTCTGGGAGGTGGTAACTACAGACAAGTGGGTTCTGGCCATGATCAAAGGAGGCTATGCCATGTCTTGGGAAAGCATTTCCTCCATGAAAGGAATTCCCAGTCTTCCACCCATCCACCTTTCCTTGATTGATCCCCTTATTCAAGACTTGCTGGCACAAGGCACCATCGAAGTACTACCTTCATAGCAAACATTTTTATTCAAGGAGTTTTCTTGTTTCAAAGAAGGAAGGGCAGTGGAGGCCCATTCTGGACCTCTCCCCACTAAACACCTTTCTGAAAGTGCCTACCTTCAAAATGCTATCTCTAAACATGCTGCTGCCCTTTTTTCTTCCTCAAGCATTTCTACTGTCCCTAGATCTCAAAGATGCCTATCTTCACATCCCCATCCATCCATCTTGCAGAAGATTTTGCAGGTTCTCCTCTGGCTCTTCTCATTTTCAGTTTACTATGTTTTAGTTCATAGGTAGATACTAGGCTATCTGCCCTAGGGCATTTATAAGCCTAGCCAGAGTGTATTTGGCTTCCGCCTCCCTATTAGATTAGCCTACTGTGCCTCTGTAAAGTAGGCCACAGAAGGTACCCTTTTAAGATTAGTTTACCGTGCCTCTGAATAGCAGGGACACAGAAGAAATCCCAGGGGTGAATTTGCGATTTCCCATCCACACGGCCAGATTTCGCTTGAAGAGGGTCAGCGAGGGGCTATGTCTAACATGAATTGGGATTCTATTCCAGAGTGAGGGGAGCCTCTGGGAAATGAATCTATCCCTCCAGCATGTCCCATTTATTTTTGTGCTGAGGTTTAGGTCCCTGGAGCGTGTAGCTCTAAGGGACTTGGATTTTTTGAGGTGGAGCATGTCCATTAATTCTGGGTTTGACAAGGCTTTGTACATCAGGCATAGATCACCTCTGAGTAGGCGGTAAGCAACTGAGTAGAGCTGGAGTTTCTTTAGTCGAGCTGCATAGGACATCTGTTTGTAGCCCATGATCCTCTTGGTGAGGTACTTTTGGGGTCTCTCCAGTTGCTGCAGGTGTTGGGTAAGGTACATCCCAAAAGGGGCATTGTATTCAATTATGGGCCTGATGAGTGACGAGTAGAGGGGCACAATGACCTCTCTTGATCTAGATGCGAACCCTTTCGTGATAAGGTGTGCTATATAGAAGGTCTTTCTAACCACTTTGGCAATGTGATTATCAAAGGAGAGATTACTATCTACGTTGCTTCCCAAATCTCTAATTACTTCTTCCGTACTTAATGGATTACCACCTATGTGGTAATTTGTGGGCACCTTGTTTTTCCCAAGGGGGATGACTATGCACTTTTTAGCATTTAGCTTGAGGCCGTGGCTCTTGTACCAAGCATCCATCTCTGTGAGACTCTTTTGGAGGATGCTTGTGTCAGCTGGAGATTCGATTATGGCTCCCAGTTTGCAGTCATCTGTGAACTTTGTCAGCCATAATCCTCCCATGTTAGCCTGAACCTCAGAGAAGTATATACCGAACAAGAGAGGTCCCAGAACTGAGCCCTGTGGGATGCCACTTGTAACTGGTTTGGATTCGGACATGGCACCTGCGATTCTGACCATGTGGGTTCTATCTCTGAGCCAGTTTGCAACCCATCTTGTGATATAGGGGTTGATATTTAAGCTGGTAAGCTTATTTATGATGCCCGAGTGGGGTATTGTGTCGAAGGCTTTTGCGAGGTCCAGGTAGGCTGTGTGGACTACCTTGCCCTCATCTATGGCTTTGGTAACTGTTTCAAAGAAATCAACTAGGTTTAAGAGGCAAGATCTGCCCTTAACAAAGCCGAATTGGGTAGGGTCCAGTGTCTGGAGGCTCCCAATGTCTTTATTTATGAGTTCCATGATAATACGCGCCATAGCTTTACAGACCAGACTAGTCCGGCTTATGGGGCGATAGTTTCCGGGGTCCATTGTGGCAGCACCTTTGTGGAGTGGGACCACTGTAGCTGTACGCCATTCTTTGGGTACATATCTTGTAGTAGGGCTAAGTTTGAACAGTGACTTAATGTGAGGGTTCAGTTCTTCTTGGAGCTCGTGTAAGACTCAGCCTGGGACACCATCCGGTCCCATAGATGCTGTGTTTTTTGCTTTGGAGAGGGCAGCTTTCACATGTGCATCTGTGATGTCAGGGAGGTTACATTCAGTTGGGATAGGCATTTGCTCCTTTGGGGGGGAAGGGGGGAGAAGTTTGCGCTGAATCTGTCTGCCAGGATGTTGGCTATGTTTGTAGGTTCGGTATATTTTGTACTGTTATGCAACAATTCAGAGCATATCTGAGAGTTTCCACCCATGTTCCTGTCATAACTAAAGAAGGCCTTGTGATTATCTTTAGTGTCTAGGGCAATTTTTCTTTCGAAACTGGCCTTTGATGATTTTATGAGGGATTGAAGTTTCTTGCTAATACTGATCAAAGATGCCTTCCTTTTTGGGATTTTGCTGTGTCATGTAGTAGCTTCCTCCTTCTGTTGTATAGCTTATTTATGGCCGGGGTCCACCAGACCGGTCTCCTGCTTTTGGAGGAGTGAGTCTTGGTTTTATTTGGGATAGCATGATCCATGCATTCCTGCAGGTGCTCATAGAATGCATTTGTAAAGGATTCTGCGGATTGGGTTGTATTATCCTCTGGCCCAGGGGCTTTGAAGGATTCCACCTCAGTCTTGAGAAGTGCAAAGTTGGCTTTTGAGAAATTCTTTACAGTGATTTCCTTGGCTGGGGGTGGGGACGGGATATGGATGTCCAGGGAAATTTGTTTATGGTCTGATCTTACCAATGAGGGGTTTACCTCTGGTGTGGAACATAGAGTCCCCATGTTGGTGATGACCAGGTCCAATATGTTGTTCCCTCTTGTGGGAGTGGTGACCAGTAGTTCCATTGCGTTAGAGTTTATAAATTCAAGGAACCGTTGGGCGAGGGTGTTTGGGCTTGAGTAGTTTTCCCAGTCAATGTTTGGGTAGTTGAAGTCACCCAATAACATAGTGTTTGGAGAGACCTTCATATTCTCCAGTGTTCTCAGGAATGCCAAGTGGGGTTCCTGTAATAGGGAGGGTGTTCTGTAGCAGGCTACAAACTGAAAGGCAGTTTTGCCCGCTGTTAGTTGCACATGGATGGTTTCCGATGCTTCGTGCAGTGTCACTAACCTGGAGGTATAGGTATCTTTGATGAATATAGATACTCCCCCTCCTTTTGTGCTTCGGTCCAAGTTTTGGGGCCGAAACGCATGGTATGAGTTATAACCTGGTAGTGCTGGGGTGCTCTCAGGAGACTTGAACCAGGTTTATGTTACTGCACAGACATCGATTTTCTCCATACTGAGGAGAGCCTCGTGTGCGTGCATCTTGAGGTTTAGACTTCTGGCATTGAGTAGCATTACCTTTAGTTTTTTTATCCTTGGGTTGTCTATGGAGGTGGGTTTGTCCTTTGAGCCTTGCCTAAAAAGGCACTATGGGGGTGGCAAGAGCCTTGGCCAGTATACAAAAGCCTAAGGGTGACAGGTGCAAGCCGTCCCTAGCGAAGCAACGTGGCTTGTCGAGCATGTCATCCCAGGCTGACAGACACTGGATCCCCTTTGAATGACACCAGTACTTTAGCCAATTGTTGAAACTGATCATTTTGTCTTTATACTGTGGCATCATTCTTGGTGAGGGCAAGATGCTACTCAAGGGCAGGTCATACCAGCCCGAGCTACATGGTCAGAGAGCTCCTCTATGTCTCTTTTCATGTAGTCCAGGGAGGTATGTCTCAGGTCATTCACACCAGCATGGACAATGACGGAGTCATACTTGTACTTGCTTTGGAGTGACCTGAGTGCTTGCGTTATGTGGCGGATCCTGGCACCCGACAGGCAGCTTACAGTGTCCTTCTCCTTGTTCAGTCTGGTAAGCGGGACGTCAGTGTGCCAGACAATAGAGTCCCCTATAACAAGTGTATTTGGTGTGTTGTTTGGCCTTAAGGGCTGTGACTGTGAGGCACACTGATTTTGTGAGGTATGTGATTTGTGGGTATTGTTGAGGGGTGGCTGTTGCTTGGATATCTGCTTAGGAGATCTTTGCTGTTTAGGCAGATTTTTATTTAGAGCCTCCGAGTATGTTTTTGTGTGATTATGTGTTGGGTATGCAGATGCAATAGGTCTGTGTGAGACTGGATTTGTGGTGTGGGTGGTTACCTTTTCCTCCTGACTGACTGGTTGGTCTTCCTACTGTCCAGTAGTTTTCACAGAGGAGGGCCTAGCACCTGTGGTATCCTTCTGTCACACTCAGGGAATTCAGATTTTCCCCTACATGGACAATCTGTTTATTCAGCCCCTGTCCACAGGCACAATCCTTGAGCGCCTAAATTTCACAGTATGGCTCTTAACCAGCCTAGGATTCACCATCATTTTCAAGAAATATAGTCTCACTCCCACTCAGGACTTAATCTTCCTGGGTTGCAGGCCAAACACAAACATAATGTAGGCCTCATTTCCTCAGGAAAAAGTCCAAAGCCTGGTAAGTTTTTTCCAAACCCTCTGCTCGATGACTCATTGCTCTGCAAGGGACGTCCTCAGTTCTTTGGAGTGTATGGCTGCACCCACCCCAGTGATTCCACTGGCCAGGCTACATATGAGAAAAAATCAGTGATACTGGAAGTCAGTGTGGACCCAACACTTACATCACTTATACATCTGATCCCACTGTTACCCTGCATCAAGAAGGAGTTTCTCTGGTAGGTGAAACAGATATCACTCAACCAAGGCCTTCCATTCATCCCAGCCCCTCACAACCAAATTCTTTACACCTGTGTTTCAAACAGGGCTTAGAGGGGGCCTGGATGGGCTCTCCTCCTGAAGGGACACATCAACCTGAAAGAAATGAGGGCCGTTCTGCAGGCTCTTTACGTTTTTTCACACCTTTGGGAACCAGGCATGCTCCTGGTATACACAGACAATACAACAATGATGTGGTCCATAAGCAAACAAGTAGGCATAAGGTCTTAACCCCTTGTGCAGGTAGGCACAGGAGGTTTGGCAGATGACCACTTAATCGAACGTGACCTTCTCAGCACGTGCATTCTCCATTCCATCACTGGAGAATGTGTTGGGAGACTCTGTAAGCAGAGACCTTGTGGACCCCCATGACTGGATCCTCAACAGAAGTCCTCAAAGCAGTCATACTCCTGTGGGGCATATCGCAGATAGACCTCTTTGCATGTCCAGAGCATCACCAGCTCTCTCTTCTTCATCAGGAAGACAAGACGCCTTCTTCTTCTAATGGATATAGAGGTTCTTGTATGCCTACCCTCCTCTGCCACTTATTCCAAGGCTCCTCCTAAAAACACAAAAGGACACTCCAAAACTGCTGGTACTGGCTCCTTTCTGGCCAAGACAACATTGATTTTCCATCCTCTTCCATCTATCAAAGAGAAACCACTGGAAAATTCCAGTACAACTAGACCTAATCACTCAACAAGAAGGGTCAGCTTCTACTCTCCAACTTTTCCTCTCTCATTGTTTCTCTGTGGATGTTTGGGTTCTGATCCCTAAAAGACAAAAGACACTTATTTTCAGAGGAGGTGGTGCAGGTTTTACAGGAGGCCAGGAAACCCAATATGAAGAGGTCATACACAGCCAAGTGGAAAAGATTCTCCATTTGGTGCCACAAGCACGAACTGGAACCAGTCTTATCTGAAGTTCCCACCATACTTAAGTATCTCTATGAGCTTCTGTATTCCTGGTTGGCATGCTGTTTTGTTAAAGCACATTTGTCAGCCATCAGTGCCTGTTTACCTCTAGCCCCATGTCCAGAACAGAGGTAAAGCTGTTTCTGGAAAGGAGTCCCGCACCTTAAGCCTCCAAGGAAACTGATTACCCCACCATGGGATCTTAATTTTGTTCTGGAAGCACTCACTCTACCTACTTTTTAGCCAGCTGCATCAGCTATCTTAAAATTCTGCACATGGAAAACTGTAGTCCTACTGGCTCTAACCTCTGCTTTCAGGGTGTCTGTACTCCAAGCACTCATGGCTATTCCTCCCTTCCTTATTTTCCACAAGGACAGGGTAACTCTTGGGACCAGTCCTCCTTTCATGCCTGAGGTTGTGAATTAAGGAAACACTTGCCATCCAACCCAATACCATAGTCATGGACAACTTTAACTCATTCACTCCATTGCGCAGGAGGTTTGCACTATAAACTTCCAATGGGTGGAGCCTAAGCCTTTTGACAGAATCAAATTATGTCCTCATATTTCAAACAAATGTTCATATCTCTGGAACCACAGGGGTTATGAAAGAAGTATAAATGGCAAACTCTTCAGCACAAACTATTTTTATAGTAGTAGTATTATTTAGGTTTTAGATCTTAAACTGAATTTTATAAGTCATGGTAAACACAGTAGCTGTTATGTTTGTAATATTTTGTAAACAACTTACAATATCTCAGTTAACCACTCAAGGTACACACACACTGTCAGCAGTATTTTATTCATCTAGCCGAGAGCTTCCATATGAGGCTAAGGAGTTCTGTCTGGTACTTGGTAGTTAAGATATTCTGAAAATTGTGAAGATTATGTCTATATTAACTTAGTATCATAAAAACAACAGCTAATATCTCTGTACCTGCACTAGACAAGAGGTCAAATATTAATGCATTTCAGTTTGCCATTGCATAAGGTTTAAGATGAAATCTTTAAAAGCCTTGTACATAGCATGGTTTTGGAACTATTGAAGCAAATATGAACAAGCAAGGCATCAGTAGGAGTTAACTGCAGATGCACCTGGTGGCGTCACTCAGATGTAATGAGTTAATTACCCCACTATTAACTGGGAATTGTATACGACACCAAAGGTACAGGGACAGACTCCTGGATTTTGTAAGCACAAACTCCCTGAACCAGATTATCAGTACACCAACTAGGAGTGAAAACATAATAGATTTGGTCCACACTAATATGAGAGAGTGCTGCACACACCTCCTAGTGTAATGTCTTCTCTGGTAAGCTCACACCACAAAATGGTCTCATTTGATGTAAAAGTTAAACCTGGAACCCCAGCTAACCCTGGAATATTCAGGAACTACTCTAAGGCTACCTTCCTACTATAAGTGATAGCCTGGCAAAATTTCAAGCACCCATAAACCCTGAGAACACTGCTGCCTATGCGGAACTGTTCACAGAAACCATATACAAACATGTTAATAGCTGTATAAAGGCATTTGTATTCGCCAGGAAGAAGTACAGAACTAACTTGAAAAACAAGCCACCCTGGTGGAATCACAACATTAATGGGCAGTATAACAGAGGAATGAAAATCATGGCAAAAACTGAGTTGTATCACCCAGTAGGATAAAAGCACTCTCATCAAGCAATGCAAACAACTTAGAGGACAGATAAAGTCTACCAGTCCCAAATTTGAGGGTAAAATTGGCCTCCCAGGTCAAGGACAACCACAAAGCATTCTTTAGCTGTGTCCACAACCTCAAAGGCAGTAAACAATTGTGTGCAGAGCTCATTGTTAATGGAGCCACCTATACTGAGCTAGTGGGAAAAGGATACGCAGACAGTTCCAAATCCTCACTAATCTCAACTCATCACTCCTAAATAAGTTAGAATCTTTCTATAGCAAAGTGACCAGATTTGCAGTAAACCAAAATTATAAATCTCATCACTCACTCTCACAAAAAAAAAAAAAAATTACACTAGCTAGAATTTCCCCATCAGCTTCTCCTCTCCCAGCTTCTGGTTATCCATTCCATATTATATCAACCATCGTACTGTCCCAACCTATCTCCCCTAATCTCCTACTGTACTCCTTCTAGAACTCTTAGAAGCTCAGGCCAAGACCTACTACTAATCCATCAACCTAACAACAAAATTGGCTGCAGTCTCTACAGCTACAATCCAGCCATACCTTGCAACAAACTCCCACTGGAAATTAGGACTCAGCCACAAAAGAATACTTGAAATGTCAGTGGTCCTGCTACTGTACTCACACTTCATAATCTGTTCTTCCTACCCTAGTAGAGCACACTTGCTTGCCTCTATCCAGTGTTTAACTTCTGTATATCTGTTACCTACATTGCCACCTTATCTATGTATTCTCGCTCTTCATTTAATCTAACCATACTGTTACTCTCATATCACTTCTTTCTACCCTTACTGTGTTTTCCTTGACTAAGATATCTCTAAATGCTGCATCTACTAAAAGAAAACTGATGCCAATCACAGTCTAAACTCTGTAGTATTCTTGTTACTTGTTTCTTATTGACAATTTAAAATGTAATAGTCTGTATATAATATAAATGCTTTTGTTTTTTGTACTTTAATTACTCTCTTGGTTCGATTCTCAGCTAGAGCGTCTTCTGCGTGAAGACATGTGTGAATGAGTGTACCTTCGTTGAAGGTTGTGCATCAGGGCTGGTAACTCAGCATGTAAATATCAACTACCAATCATTAGCGGACCAGAGTTCCGCTGTGGTGACCCCTAACCGGGAAAAAGCCGAAAGACACAACAACTTGCATTATCAGCTTGTGGAACTTTTTCTCCAAATGTTTTTTGTACTTTAATTACTCTCTTTACTTGTATTATTAACTTGTGGAGCTTTCCCCCCCCCCAGGCCTCCGCTGAAAAAGGGCTATCCGCTCAGACGGACTAACCCAGTCAACATATGTAAAATAAATGAAATAAATAAATAGTAGGAGCAATGGGTCTTTATAAAAAAAAATAATTTACAATCTTATTTAGAAATGTTACTGATACATGTAACTCTCTATGAATTTCAGAAGGAGTCATCAATGGGCATATTGCAGGTGCTGCGAAGAGTACTTCTGGCTAACAGCAAAGATTAAAACAAAACTTTATTTATTTAAGTTTGATGACCGGGGAAGTCCACTGGGCCATAAAGAGTCCCTTTTCAGTGGAGGCCTGGGGAGGAAAGTTCCAAGATATTACAAGTTACATGTTACAAAGAAGAACAAGAATTATACAGAAATGTAAACATTTACAGGAGAATAATACAATTGTAATAAGCAATTAGAGAGTTAACGTATTTAAAACGTAAGTTTACTAGACCTCTGCATGTTAGGTAAGCTCAACATTTACAGAAGAGATTATGTCAATAAGCTTTTAGAGTTAACATTTAAACAATACCTACTATCCGTTTGTGGTTAGATGCACCATTTTGCATGGAAGAAGTACCAGGCTGTTTGTAATTGAAAGTATAGTACATTTGATGACAGAGAGAGTTTCAGTCCCAGGTAGGAGATGAGATTATTTTAGGTTGAGATGGGGCAATAAAAGTGGTAATTGGTGGTGATTTCAGTGCAGGGTAAAAAGGGAGGGGTTGAGAGGGGTTTATGTTGGAGCGTGGGATGGGCATTCTCATTTAGCTATTAGATAAGAGAATAGTTGAGATTTGAAATTAGTATGGTTTGGTAGGTTGTGTATGTGAGGGGGGAGAGAGTTAAGTAGTAGGACATTAGTAGATGGCCAGGAGGTCGGGCTGGTTTGTGGACCTGAAATAGATTTTGGTTTGTGGATCTGAGAGGGTGGTTGGATATATAGGGTTTTAAGGATGTAGCAAGCGATAGGAAGTTTGCAGGTTTAAATTTGAGCTTGTGGGCAATGGAGAGCTGTAGGTAACTGAGGTAGCTGGGTAGTTCGATCCAACTGAGGGTGAGGAGGGAGTGGCAGTGGCAGGAATGAGTATTTTGTGTTGGTTGCAAATTTGCAGATCTTGAGATAGCAGGATTCAAGTTTGGAAAGTAAGCCAAGGTGGAGCTTGGTAAACAGAGGGGCACCATACATAATTGAGGGGAGCAGGAAGATGGATGTCAGGGTTTGACGGGTAGAGGGGCTGAGGAAGAGGTTGTGTCTGTAGAGGAGGTCAATCTTTTGATGGCTTTTTTGATTGCGGAGTGGATATGGGTATCAAATTTTAGTTCTTTGTCTATGATGATGCTGAGAAGCTTTGTGGTGGGAATAATTTCAAGGCCAGTGTTGTTCTGGCTGTGTATGGTGAATGAGGTTTTGTCAATAATGGAATTTTTGGAAGGGGAAAATGTCATTAGTTTGGTTTTATTGGCATTCAGAGCCAAGTGGTTGGACTTTATCCAGGATTCTGTTGTGTAGAAGGCTAATTGGGTTTTTGCTAGGAGCTCAGAGGGATAGAAGGCATAGCAGATGATTGTCGAGTCATCTGCATATTGGATGACAGATGATTCTGGGATGGAGTGGTGAAAGTTGTTAATGAATAGGTTAAAGAGTAGAGGGCCAAGAACGGAGCCTTGAGGGGGATACCTGTGGATATAGGTAGGAAGGGGGAGGTTGACATTTTCCATTGGACAGCTTGTTGGCGATTGGACAGGTAGCTGGAAAACCAGGCTAAGGTGGTGGGGGAGAGATGTAGGGTGGAAAGTTTGGATACGAGTAGGGTGTCGGAGATGGTGTCAAAGGCCTTTGACAGATATAGGAGTAGTGTAGATACAAATCTGCCTGAGTTGCGCTCATGGTTGATGGTTTCCAGAAAGGAAAGAAGGGCAGTTATGGTGCAGTGGCCAGGGTGGAAGCCTTGTTGGGTAGGGGATAGGAGGTTGTTTTGGGTTAGGTGTGTCATGTGTTGAGCTTGGATGGTTTTCTCTAGAATTTTAGAAATAGGGGAAAGGATAGCAATAGGCCTGAAGTTGGTGGTGTCAGTATTTTTGCCACCTTTGTGGAGGGGGATGATGTAAACATGGCACCGGATAGAGGGGACGTATGATTCTTGTATGGATTGATTTATGAGAATTGAGATAGGATAAGCGATGCTATCTGCAGATTGATTGAGGAGGGTAGGTGGGAGATGGTGAGGTGCATTGCGACAGGATTTGAGTTTGAGGAGAAGTTTTTTTATAGTGCTTGTGGGAATGGGAGTAAGGCAGAAAGGTGTGGAGGGGGGGTAGATTATTTGGGTGGAGTTTGTGGTGGGAGGGGCTGGGGCTGGAGGAGGGGGGGTTGGAAGGAGGAGGATAGTTTGGCTATGCAGTCTATGAAGAATGAATTGAACTTGGGTGGCTGTGTCAAGGTCCGAGAGGGTGGGATTAGGGCAGGGGTTTTCTTTACTACCAGGGTGCAGAATGGATGCTATAGAGTCCCAGAATTTTTTGGGATTTGTTGAGTGCAAGGACTGAAGTTTGGAGCAGTAAGCTTTGCGGTCTTTTGTTATAAGCTTTTTTGTGTAGTTTCATAGTTGCTTAAATTCTAGAAGGATGTTGGGGTTTTTATATTTTTGATATCGTTTCCATTTTTTGTCCCTATGTTGCATGGCTAGTTTAGTTTCTTTTGATAACCATGGGCAGTGATTGGTTGTGATGCATTTTGTTCTGGGGGGGGCTTAGTTATTTCAAGAACTTTAGTTATACTTTGACTTAGGAATGGGGTCCATTTCTGTCAAGGTATTAGGAACACAAAGATACAGCAAACCTACTGGCCGACAAATTCATCTCCAACTTTACCCCCCCCCCAACCTTTCCTCAGGAAATGCCATCAAATATAACTCCCTCTGCTTTCACTGAGGATCAGGTCTTTAATGCTGTCTCTAAGGTCAAGAACACTGCACCAATGGACCCAGACAATGTCCCAGGGTGCCTTCCAAATAACATGAAACATGACCTATCAGGGCCTCTGGAATTGTTATTTAACTGTAGCCTTCAAACAGGCTTCATGCCTCACAAATGGAGAACAGCAACAGTAATCCCTCAGCACAAAGGTGGGCCATCCACAGACTCTGGAAACTACATACCCATAAGTCTCACTAGTCTGATATGCAACATCCTGAAAAGAATTGTCATGGAAATGATCAGTAATGACATAGGCAACCTCAAGACAGTGGACCCAACCCACTTTGGTTTCATCGAGGGCAGGTCATGCCTACTGAACCTGGTGGACTTTTTTGAGAAGGTCACCAAAACAAAGGATGAGGGCAAAATGGTTAATACTGCCTACCTTAACCTGGCCAAGGCATTTGACACAGTACCCTAATCAGACAGTGTTGACAAACTCAAGAGGTTGGGTATAAAATCTTATGTCACCTGGTGGATAGCCAGCTGGTTCACAGACAGGATCCAGGAAGTTAGAACCAGGGAGTCCAACTCTACAAAGAGACCAGTCACAAGTGGAGTCCCTCAGGGATTGGTCCTAGGACTGCTTCCTTTTGGTATTTACTTCTCTGAAATCAAGGCCAACGTCAGTGAATTCTGGCTGATTAAATTTGCAGATGATTGCCAATTAAAAGCAGTCATAGAATCTCCCACTGCCACAAATGATCTACAGAAAGGGCCAAAAGACAAATAATTGGTGTCAGAGCCATAGACTGAAACTAAATGCCAAGAAATGCATAATAGTATCCTTCTGGAATTCATCCACCCCTGGTAACTATCATATTGACAACACATCCATAAGAGCTGACTCAGTAGACAGAGAAATTGGGACACACACAGACAGTAATCTAGCATTTGACTATCCCTTGTCTGCAGTAGTGAGAAAATCATTCTATGTTGTGCAGCTTATAAACAAATGTATGTCATATACATCAAAGAAAGTCATTGTTCCACTGTATTCAACATTCATCAGACTTATCATAAAAGTACAATGCTCCTTTGGTAAGTACCTAACTGGGCACATCCAACAATTGGAACGTTCACAAAGTTTTCTCAATAAAGAATACAAGGTGTAAGTAACATGTCCTATACAGACTGCCTCAAGGCCCTAGCTCTGTATTCTGTCTCCTACAGGCTGTTGAGGGGAGATCTATTCCTGGAATTCAGAGCATTGGCAGACCCCACCCTGATGGGCCTCCTGCATATCCACAAAACAAACAGCACCAGAATTAACCGTTCTAAAAACTTAAGCCTTGCCTGTGATATAAATCGAACCTGCTGGAGAGGTAGGTATGTATTCCAGAGACTACGCCTTCTTTGGAACAGGCTGCTCATCCACGTGAGGCAGAGTTCCTCCCTAACCCAGTTCAAGTGCAACTTGGACAGTTGGATGGGGAATAGGAAATGTATCCCTGGTTTGGCACCTGTGTCTCTAATGGACATTGGCAGCCTATAAAAGCTTCATCTTCCAGGCCACTGCTTGTAAAGGATTCATCTTCCAAGCCCCTGCTTACACTTATCAAGGATATGAGAACTTGTCAGAGATTTGGGGTGAAAGGCTGGGTTTGAAAAGGCCCTTTTGTGGTATTTAGCTCGTAGGTTTTTCCTAGGCTATCCCTCAATCAACCCATTCACCTGTTTGGTTAGCTGTTATATACCTACATCAACTTTATTACAAGCTGAGATAAGTACAAACTTGCAGTGTTATAAGGTAGTACTGCATTTTATTTTTTCTGTTTTATTGTTTCATTGAATATTGTGTTAAAATAGTACTGCATTTATCTGCGTATTTATTTGTTTCACTGAAAATTGTAAGCTCTCTCTCTGTTTGCAGTTAGTTTTCCCACCCATCCTCACTGTTCTTGTTGTGGTATTAGTCTTGGTGGCTTTGGAATTGACCGCCCCTCCTGTAAATTTGTGTTTGAACACTCCTCCTGGGCCCATCTCATTTGCTCACTCAGCCGAATACAGTGAGATCATATTTTGATTTCAGGCACTCCTACCATTCCCATCTGTTCAGCTCTATCCCAGTCTAGTCTCATTAGCTCATCCTGCCTAATACAGAGAGAACATTTGAGTAGGCATACCCACTTAGACCCTGAACTTGTCTGATTGAAGACTGCTGGAACAGGGCTCAGTTCTGTTTTTTTTTTTTTTTTTACTGGTTAATTGGGTAATTTGTTTAAATCAATTTGCTCGTTTTCTATTGTCATATAAAAAATTGCACTTTATCTGCTTTTACTGTATTTGTGTTTCTTCCTACTTTATTACCTTATTTTGCTTTTGCCTCTTCTTAAAAGTATCCAGTTGTATTTATTCTGCTGCATTTATTACTGCTTAGTAGTAGTCTGATTAAATTGTAAGTCTTTTGGTTAAAGCACTTGGGCTTCAGACCAGTTGTTTTACATTAAGACGTTTTGTGCTCTGCACTGTTGTGGCAGGACTGGTAGCTTACATCCTTCTAAGTTGGGAATTGCTGATTGAAGGCTTAGTGTCTATTATTCTAAAAGTTTATTAGATGTTCATCGTGTTTCACTGTTGCAGTCATTACTCTTGGGTTATCCTGCTGGCAGGCTACCCTCAGTCGGCCAGAATTCCAAAGTCTAAGTCCGGCGTCGGTTGCTGTCACCTCTTCCCTGATGTCAGTGCACCAGGGGTATAAAAGATGCAGCTGACACCATTTTCTTCAGTCTTTCTTACCGCGCGGTGCCCGAAGCAAAAGCAGTTCGCAAGTGCCGGTCGGCTGACTCCTGAGATTTTTGAATCCGAATTTCAGAAACGAAGTCTTCATTAAAGCTAAGTACCCCGTTGGAGAAACTTTTTTCTTGCTCCAGACCGATGTCAGAAAAAGTTAACAATTGTATTTCTTGTGGGAAGCAAATACCTCATAAGGATTTTCACTCTTACTGTATTCCTTGCCTAGGCCCTGATCACAACATTGCTAGCTGTCGGTTTTGTGCTAGATTTAACCAACGCACTATTAAGCGTCAGTTCGATTTTGCACTTCTTTATTTTGGCCGAAGATTTAATTATATAATGCCGTCTGACCAGCCAACAACCGGAGTTTACAAAAAACGCAAGGACAAGGAAGAGGATAGGCATCCGAGGTCCAAAACCAACGACAAGGCCTCTGCTAGGCCAGTCGCCGGTTCTCAGTGAAGCGCTTTCGCAGCCCCTGGTGCCGGCTACCTCAGATCCACAGGCCGCTTCTGACTCGCACGTGGAGCCAACTGGGCCTCTGGATACTCAAGGTATTGGACACTCGCAAATCATTCCCTCAGATGGGTCTGGAGCCGCTGAGCAGGCATTGGCTTCTGAGGGTGTCTTCAGACCTACATAACTGTATATTAAGCCATCTTCAGCTTCAAAGACAAAGACTAAAGCAGCTCTAAAGACAAAGAAACAGGCACAGCATTCTCCTTCTCAGACTTCCATGCCTAAAAAACAGATGCTCAAAATGGCCGAAGACCTAATTACTTTGATCAGGGGTTCCCATCCCCCTCCTGATAAGAGGCCTAGGCAAGAGACAGAGTATGATTCTTCTGATCAGGTTTCTATTTCTTCTGATTCCTCTTCTGAACAGGATTACTCCATGCTTCCCTATGAGGATTCTGATGCTGAAGAATCCATTCCTTCAGCCTCTCCTCCTGAGGATTATTCTTTTGGGGAAACCTTGCATACCATGAGGGAGCATTTCCACTGGGAGAGCCAAGATTATTCTGAATCTAAGAAAAGGCTCAGAGACTTTCTGCTACTTCCTTAGCAGAGACCCCTTGCTTTTCCACCTGTTCTAGACATTGTAGATGATGTATTTTCAGAGTCTGGCCTGTCCCCTGACTCTTCACCCCCTGCACCTGTTAAGCCAGACAGATACTACAGGGTCCCGGATTCTCATAAAGCCCTATATAAAAACCCCACTGCTGACCTAGAAACTGTATCTCAGGGTCCCAAAGGGGTTAAAGCTTCCACTGCAAAAAACCCTGTCCCCTCTGATAGGGATTCTAGGGCTCTAGACAGAGGGGGGAAAAAAGTCTACACTTCTGCTACTCTGGATGTAAGGGCTTTAAATTGTCAGTTTCATATGCTTAAATATCAGCAATGTTTAATGTCACTGCTTAAACAGAAATTGTTGACAAATACTGAATGTTCAGAGAACAAGGAATTGCAGGATTTATTGCATGCAGCTGAACAAGTGGGAAAGCATACTTTGCAATGTGGTTATGATTCACTGGAGGCCTCTTGCAGGGCCGCTGTTATAGGTTCTGTTAGAAGGCACGCTTGGTTAAAGGAACAGAATCTGCCTGATCATGTTAAAGCAAAATTATTAGATGCACCATTACAGCATGATACTTTGTTTGGTACTAAAGCAGAAGAGGTGTTGAAAAATAATGGAGGATAAAGCAAAATCCATGCAGACAGTCAAGGATTTCTTACAGGTACAGCCACCCAGGTTTAGCAGGAACTGGCCTTCTAAAAAATTGGTCCTTTCCAGTGTCAGACAGACCACAAATAGGCAGATACAGGCGTCCCAGAGGCAGATCTCAGCCCCAAGGCTCATACAGGCCTAAACAATGGGGTGCTCCTACCTCCAAAAGCAGAGAAGACAAATCACAGCCTTTCAGGAAACAGTCCCAATGACTTTCCTTTACCAGATCCAAGCACTTTTCTTTTGGCAGCCCCCTTAGGGGGAAAACTAGCACTTTTTTCATCGAATTGGCAAATGGTTACCCAAGACAAATGGGTCCTGAACATAGTGTCCCAAGGCTACAGGTTCCATTTTCGCACTCTACCAAGGTCAAAAGGTATGCCAGACCTGCCACACAGTCAATGGGCAGAGGCACAAAAACAAATTACAGCCCTCATGGCCATGAGGGCCATTCAGCAAGTACCACAACAAGAGCAGGGGCAAGGATTTTACTCCAGACTCTTCCTAGTACCCAGAAAGGACAAAACCTGGAGACCAATACTGGACCTGTCTATACTAAATATGTTTCTGGGAGTTCCAAAATTCAAGATGTTGACTCTACAGCAGCTACTGCCCATGCTGGGCAAGAAGGCTTGGCTCGTAACTTTGGACCTAAAAGAGGCATACCTACATGTCCCAATCAGACAATCTTGCAGAAGATACCTCAGATTCATAGCTGGCTCAATGCATTGCCAATTCCCTGCACTGCCCTTTGGCTTATCTACTGCGCCCAGGGTCTTCACAAAATGCCTGGCACCAGTAATTGCATTTTGCAGACAAAAAGGAATTCAAATATATCCCTACTTGGACGACTGCCTAATTCAAGCAGAGAACAAAGACATTCTTCTAAAGCATCTGGCATTTGTAAAAAGATTACTAATTGGTCTAGGGTACACAGTAAACTAGAAGAAATCAAAACTAGTGCCCTCTCAAGAGATACTATTCCTGGGTGCAAGCTTAAATACAACTGCCCAGATGGCTTATCTCACGCCAGACAAACAAAAGCAATTGACTACTTACTTCAAGAAATTGGCAACAAAAATCCACCTATCTGCAAGGAAAATCCTGCAGGCCTTGGATTTCATGGCATCCTGCATTCTACTAATTCCATATGCAAGACTGCATATGAGGAAACTACAATGGTATCTAAAAAGTGTTTGGATTGAGCATTGCTACAGCCTGGAGACAGTAATTGTACTCATTCCCTGCCTGCAACAGGAGTTTCGATAGGCAGAAGCCTGTCACCACAACAAGGGTCTGCCATTCAGTTTACCCACAGCCAGACAGACACTGACAACGGATGCATCAGATTATGCCTGGGGGCCCATATGCTAGGAAAATGTATTCAGGGCACATGGCCCGCAAAACAGATGCATCTTCACATCAATCAAAAAGAGATGCTAACTGTTCAAAATGCCCTGACAACTTTCAAGGACCTGCTTCACCCAGGACAGTCACTGATAAAGACAGACAACACTATGGTCATGTGGTACCTAAACAAGCAGGGAGGTACACATTCCTACCCCCTCTGCAGACAAGCAATGACCTTATGGGACACAGCAATGGCTTTTCAAGTTCACCTGCAAGCACAATTCCTGCCAGGAAAAACAAATACTCTGGCAGACGAACTAAGCAGAAACCTCATGGATCCCCACGGATGGAAACTGGATCCACAAGTCTTCATCATGATAATAAGGAAATGGGGATGCCCAGACATAAATCTATTTGCCTCCCCTCACAACTGCCAATTGCAGAGATTTTACACAAGGATTTACCACAAGCAAGCATGGAAAGCATATCTGCAAAGCCATGGAGAGGATCATAATGGACCTCATAAATAAAGACATAGGGAATTTGCAGACTTTGGATCCAACCCAGTTTGGCTTTGTCAAAGGCAGATCATGCCTTTTAAACTTGGTTGACTTTTTCGAAACAGTCACCAAAGCCATTGATGAGGGAAAGGCAGTCCATACAGCCTACCTCGATCTGGCTAAGGCCTTTGATACAATACCCCACTCGGGTATCATTGAAAAACTCATCAGCTTAAATGTTAACCCATACATTACAAGATGGGTTGCAAACTGGCTGAGTGACAGAACCCACAGGGTCAGAGTTGCTGGCGCCATGTCAGACTCAAAGCCTGTCACAAGTGGTGTCCCACAGGGCTCAGTGCTGGGCCCACTCTTGTTTGGCATCTACTTTTCTGAAGTACAAGCAAACACAGGAGGGTTATGGCTGACAAAGTTTGCAGATGACTGCAAACTGGGCCATAGTAGAAAATACATCTGACACAGATATCCTTCAGAAGGGTCTCACAGAAACGGATAACTGGTGCCAGAGCCATGGCCTAAAGTTGAATGCCAAAAAATGCATAGTCATACCCGGGAAAAACAAGGTTACCCTAGCTACCAAATAGGTAGCAATCCACTGAGCACAGAAGAAGTTATCAGGGACCTGGGGACCCAGGTTGATAGTAGTCTGTCATTCGACACCCATGTAGCTAAAGTAGTTAGGAAGACCTTCTACATTGCCCACCTTATCATGAAGGGATTCTCATCTAGAACAAGGAGGTCATAGTCTCCCTTTACTCATCACTCATCAGACCAATGATTGAGTACAATGCCCCATTCGAATGTATCTGACCCGACACTTGCAGCAGCTGGAGAGGCCACAAAAGTTCCTCACCAAAAGGATAAAGGGTCTCAAAAATCTGTCCTATGCTGCCCGACTGAAAGAACTCCAGCTCTATTCAGTCGCAGCTGCTCAGAGGTGACCTTTGCCTAACATACAAGGCCATGTCAAACCCAGATTTGATGAATATGCTTCACCTCAAAAAATCTAGATCCATCAGAGCCACAAGGGCGGGAGACTTAAACCTCGACACGGCTATTAATAGGACGTGCTGGAGGGATAGATTCATCACCCAAAGACTCCCTATGCTGTGGAACAAAATCCCGGTATATGTGAGGCAGAGCACCTCGCTGGCCTTGTTCAAGAGAAATCTTGACCAATGGATACCCCAGGGATTACCTCAGTGTCACTGCTCGACAGAGGCACAGCAAAATAATGGGTATAGTTCCCCATAAAAAAGGGGTGGCGTAAGCCACAAAACGATGGGCTAGGCTTGTAAATGCCCTCGGGCAGATAGCCTAGTATGAACCTATGAACCTATGAACCTATGAAAGTGGACGCCCTATCCTTCAGCTGGAAAAATCTAACAGTATATGCTTTTCCCCCACTGCTTCTCCTTCCCAGGGTACTCCTTAAGGTCAGACAAGAGAAGCCAAAAATGATACTGATTGCACCAGATTGGCCACGCCAGCACTGGTACCCAATCCTAAAGAGCTTGTCTCAAGGTCCTAGTATGGATATTGCCTCAAACTTCTCACTTGTTGACCCAACAAAACAATCAGATCCTGCACAGCCAACTCAGGACCTTAAATCTGGCAGCATGATGGATAATGTAGCCATTCAGAACACTCCTCTTTCAAAAGCTGTTATGGATGTTATCTTGGAGGCCAGGAGGCCCAGTACCAGAAAATCTTATGCAGAAAAATGGAAGAGATTCTGTGCTTGGAACCAGGAACAAGGCATTGACACGTGTGTACCAAATATCCCTCAGATTTTACAATACCTTACTGAGATGCTGAACAAAGGCCTTTCTTTCTCATCAATTAAGATTCATGCCTCTGCCATTTCAACCCACTACAATACGGAACCACCTATCTTTTCTCATCCTTTAATAAGGCAGTACCTCAGAGGGGCCAAAAACATTAGGCCTCCAAGGAGAGCACCAATTCCAGCCTGGGACCTCAATTTTGTTTTGGAAAAACTCACACTGCCTCCTTTCGAGCCAGCATCAACAGCGGGTATACAATTCTTATCCTGGAAAACAGCTCTGCTCCTAGCAATAACCTCTGCAAGGCGAGTCTCGGCGTTACAAGCACTAATGGCTGTGGAACCTTTCATCATTTTTCATCCAGACAGGGTTTCTCTGAGGACAAACCCTACATTTATGCCTAAGGTGGTGTCCAGTGTGGCCCTCAACCAAACCATTCACTTGCCTACCTTTTATCCAAATCCACAGAACAAGGGTGAAAAAAATCTGCATTCTTTGGACATACACAGGCAGTTATGCTTCTACTTGGACAGAACTAAAGCTTTCAGAAAGACTGAGCAACTTTTAGTGTCATATGCTGCAGGATCACAAGGAAAGGCCATCTCAAAACAGACTATTTCTAAATGGATAGGCCATTGTATCCGCTTCGGCTATTTTCAACATGGCAAATCAGTGCCTAGGGGCATTAGGCCTCATTCCACCAGAGCAGCAGCCACTTCAGCAGCCTTTCTCAGAGGAGTACCAACCAAAGATATCTTAGAGGCTGCAACTTGGAGTTCAGTGCACACCCTCACAAAGCACTACCACTTACCTCTTTACGCTAAGTCCAGAGTAGGCTTTGCCACTGCAGATCTGCAGGGCCTCATAGCCTCTCCTAATCCTATTTAGCCCAGCCACCCATCCTCAGCTGTGGGATTCAACCCAAGAGTAATGACTGCAATATTGAAACACGATGAACATAGTACAGTTGTGTACCTACCATAAATGTAGATGTTAGTGTATTCACTGTTGCAGTCCAGGTTACCCACCCTCCATCCCCCTTTTTTTTGCTAGGACTTATCTGCACTTCTCTATGCTACACAACCTATTTGGTGTATTTACTTGTAGATGAAGAAAATGTTATTTTTGTGCATGCATTTTTATTGGCATATTTTTCAGCCTACCAATTTGGGGGCACCTGACATATGGGGCAAGAAAAACTGAAGAAAATGGTGTCGGCTGCATCTTTTATACCCCTGGCGCATTGACGTCATGGAAGAGGCGACAGTAACCGACGCCGGACCTAGACTTTGGAATTCTGGCCGACTGAGGGTAGCCTGCCAGCAGGATAACCCAAGAGGTAATGACTGCAACAGTGAATACACTCAAACTTCTATATTTATGGTAGGTACACAACTGTACTTTCTGGTTTAAGCATTTGGGCTCCAGGCTAGTTCTTTTAGATTAAGAAGGTTTGTGGTCTGCACTCTTGTGGGAGGAGAGGCTAGAGTCTGCCTTTCTGAGCTGGGAATTTCTCGTTAAAGGCTTATTGTGCCTGCTTATTTGAACTGTTTCTTTCTGAAATTTGTGCGCCTTGTTTGCTCTAGCCCAGAAGTTAGTTTATTGGCCATTTTGGGCTCATTTCTATCTCTTTCATTTCCCTGCAATAAAAACCGCATTTACACATTTTTTGCACTTGTATTTAGCTCAGCAAGTACCTGCCAGGTATCCTGCAGAGCTCTACAGCAGAGAGACAAAAGAGAGACATTAGAGTGATTATCATTTTTCTGCATTTTATTGCTGTCTTTAACTAAAACGCCGATTTTTTAGCATTTCTGTGATTTAAAAAGCTTGTTTCTGCTACATGTTGTACTTTTTTGCTGCCTGCACTTGAACTAAGTCATTTTTTTGTTTAAATAATCTGTTAACTGTTGTAGGCTACACATTAAAGTGTGATTGCCATTTCTGTGCATTTAAAATGTCTTTTTGATTGTATCTGCTTTATTTTCTGAAAAAAAAAACAAAAACAAATATACTTGTTTCCTGCCTTTCTGAACCTAGTATAGTCCAGTTTTCAGGTTATTGCTGAATTCAGGGCTGTGTTACAAGTTTCTGTGTTGCCCATACCTTACTTGGATAGAAGGAATTTTCTCTGTTCACCTGTGAGAGAGGGGAGCTTTGAGCAGCCTATCTGCCCCTGGAGGAGTAGTTTCAGCCAGGAAGTTAGTAGCTTATTGGCAATTTTGGGATAATTTCTCTCTCTTTCATTTCCCTGCTATAAAAACTGCATTTGTGTGGTTTTGCGTGCTGGGCAGTGCCGGTTATCTAGGGTTAAACTATTCCCAGCTCCAGTGTACTCTTCAATTTTTCCCTTGGAACTAGACAAACTTTCAACTTAAGCACTCAAACCATTAATTTCATAGCCCAGCACTTGCTCAAAACTCATAGCAAGCACTAATTAACCCGAGCACTAGACCCCCCTATACTGTCCAGAAGGACAAGGCTCTCTATTCGTCCCTACCAGCCAATCAATAAAACAGCTCACTTTACCTATTCAGGCATGTCCAAAGGGCAGTTTCAGGTGTACTCTCCAGTCCAACTGGTGAATCTGGGCATTTTGAGGCAATATTACAACTGCCTCATGTACACAGACAACCCTGTCCTCCTACCACCAAACACTAATATATGCGAGAGATGCAATTATACAGCCAAACTGGAGGCAAAGCTCTCTCAACCCTAGACTAGAACTGACAGTCAAGAGGAGAAGAGAAATACTTGCAACACACCACCAGTCTCACATAGACCTATTAAACCAACACCGGCAAATAACACACATAAATACACGAAATCATACTCGGAGGCTCTAAATAAAATCTGAAAAAGCAACAGAGACCTACAAAAAAGATATCCAAGCAACACTAGTAATAGGCAACTCTATAGTCAGGCACACCGATGTCCCACTAACTACACTGGACAAGGAGAAGGTTACAGTTAGCTGCCTGTCAGGAGCCAGGATCCGCCACATAACACAAGCACTCAGGTCGCTCCAGAACAAGTACACATACGACTCTTGTCATTGTCCATGTTGGTGTGAATGACTTGAGACGTACCTCCCTAGACTACATGAAGAGAGACATGGAAGAGCTCTCTGATCACGTAGCCCAGGCTGGTATGACCCTGACCAGCATCCTGCCCTCACCAAGAATGATGCCACAGTATAAAGAAAAAATTATCAATTTCAACAATTGGCTAAGTTTCTGGTGTCATTCAAAGGGGATCCAGTATCTGTCCACGTGGGATGACATACTCGACAAGCCAAGTTGCTTCGCAAGAGATGGTTTGCACCTGTCACCCTTAGGCTTTCGAATACTGGCCCCCCCCATAGTGCCTTTTTTAGGCAAGGCTCAAAAGACAAACCCACCACCATAAATAGCACAAGTAACCAAAAACTGAGGGAATGCTATTCAGTGGCAGAAGTTTAAACCTCAAAATGCACGCACTCGAGGCACTCCTCAGTATGGAGAACATTGATATCTGTGCAGTAACAGAAACCTTGTTTAAGGCTCCAGAGAGCACCCCAGGGCTGCCAGACTGTAACTCATACCATACTTTTCGGCCACAGAACCCGGTCCGAAACACAACAGGTGGGGGTGTATCCATATTCATCAAGGATACCCACACCTCCAGGTTAGTGGCGCAGCATGATGCCTCAGAGATCATCCATGTGCAACTAACAACAGGCAAAACTGCAATTCAAATTGTAGCTTACTAGAGATCACCCACCATGACCCAGGACCCCCATTCCGCATGGTCCTACCAAACACCCTAATATTGGGTGATTTCAATTACCCAAACATTAACTGGGAGAACTACTCAAGTACTAGTTCCCTTGCCCAACGCTTCCAAGAATTTATAAACTCGAATGCCCTGGATCAACTGGTCAACACCCCCACCAGAGGTGACAACATATTGGACCTGGTCATCACCAGCATGGGCAACCGGAGGTTAACCCCTCGCTGGTTAGATCAGACCATAGACTAATCACTCTGGACATCCACATTCCGCCCCCACCCTCAATCAAGTAAACCATTGTGAAAAACTTTTCAAAAGCAAACTTTACGTTACTTAAGACTGAGGTGGAAAGGTTCACAGCCCCCATGCCAAAGGACAATGCTGTTCAAGCTGCTGAATTCCTTACAAAGGCACTCTATGAGCACCTGCAAGAATGCATGGATCATGCTATCCCAAGCAAAACCAAGACTCACTCCTCCAAGAAAAGACAACCAGTCTGGTGGACGCCTACCATAAACAAGCTATACAATATTAGGAGGAAACTAGTACAGAAAAGAGTAAAATCCCAAGAAGGAAAGGACATCCCTGATTAGTATCAGCAAGAAACTACGATCCCTCATAAAATCATCCAAGGCTAGCTTCGAAAGAAAAATTGCCAAGGACTCCAGAGATAACCACAAAATGTTCTTTAGCTATGTCAAGAACCTAAGTGGAAACTCTCAGATCTGCTCTGAGTTAGTGATTAATGGCACAAATTATACTGAACCGACTGATATTGCCAACATTCTGGCAGACAGGTTTAGTGCAAACTTCATCCCCCTCTCACCCCCTAAAGGACCCATAACCATACCAGAAGAATGTAGAGCCCCGGCAATCACTGACACAGGTTAAAACAACCCTATCTAAAGCCAAAAACACAGCTTCAATGGGACTGGACCATGTCCCAGGCTGTGTCTTACACAAGCTCCAAAATGAACTAACCCCTCACCTAAACACACTGTTCAAACTCCACCTCTGTACAGGCTATGTACCCATAGAGTGGCGCACAGCAACAGTTATCCCACTCCACAAAGGTGGAGCCACAACGGACCCCAGGAACTATCACCCTATAAGCCTGACTAGCCTGGTCTGCAAGGCTGTGGAGCGCATCATCATGGAACTCAATTAACAGAGACATTGGAAACCTCCAAACATTGGACCCTACCCAGTTTGGTTTTGTTAAGGGCAGATCATGCCTCCTAAACCTGGTGGACTTCTTTGAGACAGTTACCAAGGCTTTAGACGAGGGAAAGAAGGTCCACACAGTCTACCGAGACCTCGCAAAGGCTTTCGACACCATTCCCCATTCTGGTATTTTAGACAAGCTCACCAGCCTGAACATAAACCCCTATGTCACGAGATGGGTTGCCAATTGGCTCATGGATAGAACCCACACGGTGAGAGTTGCAGGCTCTAGGTCCGACTCTAAACCGGTTACAAGTGGCATCCCCCAGGGCTCAGTCCTGGGACCCCTCCTGTTTGGTATATACTTCTCAGAGGTACAGGCAAGCACAGGAGGACTATGGCTGACCAAGTTCGCAGACTACTGCAAACTGGGGGCCATAATTGACTCTGGCTTATACAGACATCCTCCAGAAGGGTCTCACTGAGACGGATACCTGGTGTCAAAATCATGGCCTCAAGCTAAATGCCAAAAAGTGCATAGTCATCCCCTTCATCCCTTTTGGAAAAAACAAAGTACCCATGAACTACCACATAGGTGGTAGTCCCCTAAATACAGAAAATGTAATAAGGGATCTGGGGACCCAAGTAGATAATAATCTCTCCTTTGATAATCACATTGCCAAGGTGGTTAGAAAATCCTTCTACGTGGCCCACCTAATCACAAAAGGGTTCGCATCTGGAGCAAAAGAGGTTATTGTGCCCCTCTACTCATCACTCCTCAGACCCATCATAGAGTACAATGCCCCATTTGGGATGAACCTAAAAAGACACCTGCAACAGCTGGAAAGACCACAGAAGTACCTCACCAAGAAGATTACTCTCCTCAAACAGATGCCCTATGCAGCCCGACTCCCCAGCTGTACTCGGTTGCATACTGCTTACTCAGAGGTGATCTCTGCCTGACATATAAGGCCATGTCCAACCCAGAATTGATGGACATGCTCCACCTAAAAAAACAAATCTCCAAGAGCCACACGCTGTAGGGATCTAAACCTCACCAGTCCTCAAAATAGGAATGAATGAATTTTCCTTTACGTAGACATTCAAGGCAGCTGAGGTTCTATTTGGACAAAACTAAGATAATCAGAAAAACTGACCAACTGTTTGTTTATTGGAGGCCAGGCTGGGCCATTGCATCCTGGATATCCAAGGCTATCTCTTTCTGCTACTTACAACGTGGCATGTCCTTGCCCTAAAGCACATTCAGCTGCCATGTTGCCTCTTCTGGTGCTTTCCAGAAGGAGATTGATGTCAGGTCCATCTTGGAAGTGACCACTTGTCCTCTGTGTACACTATCTTCAAGCACTGTACGATTAATACCTTCTCCAGGTCTTTGCCAGATCAGTGCTCTCTGGTCTCCTGGACAATTCCTCTTCACTCTAGCCAGCCCACCTCCTCTTATCTCTCCACCTCTGGAAGTCAGCCATCTGTGAGGAATACTGCAACAGAGATTTCAGTTAGGACATTCTACAGTTGCATAAGAACTTGCCATAACAGTAGATGTCCTACTGATCACTGTTGCAGTATTTCTTCCATCCCTGTTTCTTTTCTGTTCTCTTTCTTTTGGATCACACATATGCATACATGTTTTCTTGGGGGATTTCTTATGTGTTCTATCTACGCCCCTTTTAGCTGACAAGTTTCCTCGCTCAGTTGTCTTCAGGCTGCTTATTTGGAGATGGTCTGAGGCTCTTGCACATCCATCCATCCTTTGTAACCTGATGCACACGAGCTGAGGTCAGACGTCTGATGTACGCCCTCAGAAGGATAAAGCTTTGGTACTCTGGCTGGACATCAGTGATAAAAACCCATCTGTGTTGAATACTGCTGCAGTGATCTTTAGGATATGTACAGTTATGATAAGTTCTTACACAACTGTACTTTCCCAACAAATATATTACTATTTGCTACCTTTGGATATTCCTCAATCTACAACTGTTCCTCTTGTTTTATCTGATTTAGAGAATGTTTTCCTGACAATTTGCAACTTACTTGATAGTCAGCCTCCTTGCCTATAGGACGTCATCTAGCTTATACAGGATATCTCAGACTCAAACACTTGTTTTCTAACTCTAAAGGGGACCCTGCAGTGATTCCCCTATCCAGCACTGCTTTGCTAGACAAATTGCTATTGCTAATCCCATTGTGTCTGACAAAGATGAGAAAGCCTTTGACCAATTTGGGATGGAAGTTTATTTTTCTGCCACTTAACATTCAGAATTTTACACTGCCAGGCTCACATGTTGAAGTTTTTACTTCTTTCTTTTGAGAATATGAGACAGTTAGCTGCAAACTTTCCCTCCTCTAAGGTGAATTTTTTTGAATGCCTTTCTTGTGCCTGTTTCTGATGTAATTAAATTTGCCTTAAAGTGTTCTTATGATGCTACTGACACTGTCTCCCTGAGATGCTGCTCATGGGTTAGTCATGAGAAGATTTGTTTGGCTATGTTTGCAAAATTTTCCTTAAGATGGTAAAACTGAAACTGCAAATTCTCCCCTGGACAAGGAAGTTCTTTTTTACCCTTCTGCAGCTGAGGTTCTTAAATGAAAGGGGAAAATTGTTTTAAGGGGTGAGCTGTATCTTCCAGTCTTCCTTTTTAAAGAAAAATACAAATTTTTCCTTTCACGTCAGCTTCCTTTTTCACAAAACAGTTCAAGCAGCAGTGTACTGACAAACAGGATTTTAAAAAGTAATGACAAGGAGGTCTGAAAGGAAAGAGAAGGCCTTTCAAAATCAAGGACTCCCAAAACATCAAAAAATACTGTTTACCTTTTCTATCTCCCATCCCCAAACAATCATCATCTTGCTTCAGTTAACTAGGTTCTGAATTTTGTTCAGCAGGGGTACACTTGTCAGTGGGAGTCTCTGCCTCCTTTCCACTGAATTTCTGCTTGCCCAGTAACCCAAATATACTGCTTCCTCCAGTTCTTGTCCCTTTAGCTTTCACAGTAAAGCTAGATTTAAACTGTATCTACGATCACATTCCCATTGGCAAACATTTCAGACCTTTCTTAAGATTATCTGTATCTGGCTTCCATTATCAATCATCTGTCTTGCCCTTTGGACTATCTGCTGCTCCCAGTGTATTTTCAAAGTTGAAGAGCTGAGGGGGGTGCGGATTTGGCTACTGTAGGAAGCCTACTGCTCTTTATTTGAAGTGGTGAGAGGGTGGTATAATATGCATCAGCACTGGATGCTAGATGAACCAGCTACAGCTCTGCATGGTGTCTATGATTCTTATGATTCACATGGCATGGCCATACTTCACTTAAGAAACATTCAGGTCAGTCCAGACTCAGCATCTGCACCACTTATCTTTTCAGATCCCAGTTTGGAAGTTTGTGAAGAGTGAAATTCAATGGTGGGTGAACTAATTCTTTCAGAATCCAGGTCTCCTAGTCTTCCTTCCATTTTTTTTTCAATCCGTCACAACAGATGCTTCAGACCTGGCATGGAGAGCTATGTCCAAAGGAGTAAAGGTCAAGGTCTGTGGAACAAACATGATAGGCAAAAGCATAAACATTTCAAAGAGATGATTACAGTTGTAAATGCATTGGAAACCTTAAATCATCTCTGCTGTATAGAACCTCTTCTTGTTTTATAGACAACACCACAGTGATATGGTACACAACCAAACAGGGAGATTGTTGTTACATGTAGTACACATCCAGTACTTGCCAGAAATTTCTGCAGCTCCTTCAGTGTTGCTGTAGGTCTCTTAGCAGCCTCCCTGACCAGTTTTCATCTTCTCTTTTCATCAATTTTGGAGGAACATCCATTTCTTTGTAGCATCACTGTTGTCCCATATTTTCTCCACTAATTGATTCATAGGTTCGTACTAGGCTATCTGCCCTAGGGCATTTATAAGCCTAGCCAGAGTGTGTGTGGCTTTCACCACCCCTTAGGATGAGAATACTACGCCCATTTAGGGTTTAGTTTACTGTGCCTCTGTCTAGTAGTGACACAGAGATGACCCCCGGGGTAAACCTACGATCTCCCATCCACTCGTCAAGATTTCTCTTGAATAGAGTTAGTGAGGGGCTCTGCCTAACATGGATTGGGATTCTGTTCCAGAGTGTAGGGAGCCTCTGGGTTATGAATCTGTCCCTCCAGCACGTCCTATTTATTTCTGTGTTGAGGTTTAAGTCTCTTGCTCTCGTGGCTCTGATGGATTTGGATTTTCTGAGGTGGAGCATGTCCATTAATTCCGGATTGGACATGGCCTTGTACGTCAGGCACAGATCACCTCTGAGTAGGCGGTATGCGACTGAATAGAGCTGGAGTTTTTTTAGTCGGGCAGCATATGACATATGTTTAAAACCCTTTATCCTCTTGGTGCGGAACTTTTGGGGTCTTTCCAACTGCTGCAGGTGTCGGGTAAGATACATCCCAAATGGGGCATTGTACTCAGTCATTGGCCTGATAAGAGAAGAGTACAGGGGCACAATGACCTCTCTTGATCTAGATGTGAAACCCTTCATGATGAGGTGGGCAATATAGAAGGTCTTCCTAACCACTTTGGCAATGTGAGTGTCAAATTAGAGGTTACTGTCAACCTGTGTCCCTAGGTCCCTGATTACCTCTTCCGTACTTAATGGATTACCACCTGTGTGGTCATTTGTAAGTACCCTGTTTTTCCCAAAGGGTATGACTATACATTTTTTGGTGTTCAGCTTAAGGCCATGGCTCTGGCACCAATTATCCATTTCTATGAGGCCTCTCTGAAGGATGTTTGTGTCCGCTGGAGTATCAATTATGGCACCCAGTTTGCAGTCATCTGCAAACTTTGTCAGCCACAATCCACCTATGTTTGCCTGTACCTCGGAAAAATAAATGCCGAACAAGAGGGGACCCAGGACTGAGCCCTGTGGGACACCGCATGTGACCGGCTTAGAGTCTGACATAGCTCCAGCAACTCTGACCATGTGGGTTCTGTCCTTCAGCCAGTTTGCAACCCATCTTGTGACATATGGATTTACATTTAAGCTGGTGAGTTTGTCTATGATGCTCGAGTGGGGTATTGTGTCGAAGGCTTTTGCAAGGTCAAGGTAGGCTGTGTGAACTGCCTTACCCTCATCAATGGCCTTAGTGACTGTTTCAAAAAAGTCGACCAAGTTCAAAAGGCAGGATCTGCCCTTGACAAAGCCAAATTGGGTAGGATCCAATGTCTGTAGGTCCCCAATGTCTTTGTTTATGAGTTCCATAATGATCCTCTCCATAGCTTTGCAGACCAGGCTCGTCAAGCTTATGGGGCGGTAATTTCCAGGGTCCGTAGAAGCGCCGCCTTTGTGAAGTGGGACCACTGTTGCCGTACGCCACTCTTTGGGTACGTATCCAGTAGTAAGGCTAAGATTAATTAGCAGCCTTATGTGTGGGTTTAGTTCCTCTTGGAGTTCATTTTGCACACAGCCCGGGACACCGTCCGGTCCCATTGATGCTGTGTTTTTAGCTTTAGAGAGGGCGGCTCTCACCTGGGCATCTGAGATGTTTGGGAGGCTACACTCTGCTGGGATAGTTATTTCTCCTTTTGGGGGGGAGGGGGAGGAGAAATTTGCACTGAACCTGTCTGCCAGAATGTTGGCAATATCAGTGGGTTCAGTGTATTTTGTGTCATTTTGGACTAACTCTGAGCATATCTGGGAGTTTCCACCCAGGTTTCTAACATAGCTAAAGAAGGCCTTGTGATTGTCTTTTGTATCTTTTGTGATTTTTCTCTCAAAGTTGGCCTTGGATGATTTTATGAGTGATCGTAGTTTTTTGCTAGTACTGATCAGAGATGCCATCCCTTTTAGGGATTTTGCTCTGTCATGTAGTAGCTTCCTCCTCCTGTTGTAAAGTTTGTTTATGGCTGGGGTCCACCAGACCGGGCACCTGCCTTTGGGGGAATGGGTCTTGGTTTTATTTGGGATTGCATGATCCATGCATTCTTGAAGGTGCCCGTAGAAGGCATTTGTAAAGGATTCAGCAGTGTGGGTTGTGGTTTCCTCTGGCCCAGGGTCCTTGAAGGATACCACTTCAGTCTTAAGAAGTGTGAAGTTGGCTTTTGAGAAGTTCTTCACTGTGGTCTTTTGTGCAGGGGGTGGGGGCGGGATGTGGATTTCCAGTGAGATTAATTTATGGTCTGATCTTACCATTGAGGGATATACTTCCGGTGTGGAGCATTTTGTCCCCATGTTTGTGATGATCAGGTCAAGTATATTGTCTCCTCTTGTGGGAATGGTGACTAGTTGTTCCATCGCATTTGAGTTTATGAATTCTAGGAACCTTTGGGCTAGGGTGTTGGGGCTTGAGTAATGTTCCCAGTCTATGCTTGGGTAGTTGAAGTCTCCCAATATGATGGTATTTGGAGAGACATTCATACTCTCCAGTGTCTTCAGGAAGGCTGTGTGGGGTTCCTGAGTTTGAGAGGGTGGTCTGTAGCATGCTACAAACTGTAAGACAGTTTTGTCTATGGTTAGTTGCACCTGGATGGTCTCCGATGCTTCGTGCGTTGCCACTAACCTGGAGGTATGGGTATCTTTGATGAATATGGA
Source organism: Protopterus annectens (assembly GCF_019279795.1). Taxonomy (NCBI): domain Eukaryota; kingdom Metazoa; phylum Chordata; order Ceratodontiformes; family Protopteridae; genus Protopterus; species Protopterus annectens. The sequence goes on from NC_056737.1 coordinate 1,402,945,852, forward strand.
CACTCCCCCTCCTTTTGTGGTTCGGTCCAAGTTTTGGGGCCGGAAAGCATGATATGAGGTAAAACCTGATAGTGCTGGGGTGCTTTCAGAAGCCTTGAACCAGGTTTCAGTCACTGCACAGACATCAGTGTTCTCCATACTGAGGAGGGCTTCGAGAGCGTGCATCTTGAGGTTTAGACTTCTGGCATTGAGCAGCATTACCCTTAGTTTTTTTCCACTTGTGTTTTCTAGGGAGGTAGGTTTGTCATTTGAGCCTTGCCTAAAAAAGGCACTATGGGGGTGGCAAGAGCCTTGGCCAATATCCGGAAGCCCAGGGGTGACAGGTGCAAGCCATCCCTTGCGAAGCAGCGTGGCTTGTCGAGCATGTCATCCCAAGCAGACAGACATTGGATCCCCTTAGAATGACACCAGTAATTAAGCCAGTTGTTAAAACTGATCATTTTGTCTTTGTACTGTGGCATCATTCTTGGTGAGGGTAAGATGCTGCTCAGGGTCAGGGTCATACCGGCCTGGGCTACATAATCAGAGAGCTCCTCTATGTCTCTTTTCATGTAGTCCAGGGAGGTACGTCTCAGGTCGTTCACACTGGCATGTACAATGACTGAGTCATATTTGTACTTGCTGTGGAGTGACCTGAGTGCTTGTTTATGTGGCGGATTCTAGCTCCCGACAGGCAGCTTACTGTGACCTTTAACTTGTTCAGTCTGGTGAGCAGGACGTCAGTGTGTCTGACTATGGAGTCACCTATTACAAGTGTGTCTGGCATGTTGTTTGGCCTTAAGGGCTGTGACTGTTTAGCGCACTGACTTTGTGAACTATGTGTTGCATGTGCTATGTCTTGAGGTGGCGGTTGCTTGGGTGTCTGCTTTGGAGGCCTCTGTTGTTTTGGTAGATTTTTAATCAGCGCCTCCGAGTATGTTTTTGTGCGTTTATGTGTTTGGTTTGCAGTTGTGATAGTTCTATGTGAGACTGGGTTTGTGGTGTGCGTGGTTACCTTCTCCTCCTGACTGGTCTTGCCAGTATTGAGTTGAGAGAGCTCAGCCTCCAGTTTTGCTATATAGTTGAATCTCTCGCATATATTTGTATTTGTTGGGAGGAGGAGAGGGTTGTCTGTGTACATGAGGCAGTTGTAACATTGCCTCAAGATTCCCAGATTCACCAGCTGAACAGGAGAGGACGCCAGCAACTGACCCATCGACATGCTAGAATAGTGAAAAAGATTGCTGTGTAACTGAGTCAGAAAGGACCTATAGGGAAATGAGTACTCAAGGGAATTTAGGTGAATGAAGTACTTTCTTTTGTTTTAAGAGTGCTTTACCTGTATAAAAAATGCTTTAGGAGCAAGTGCTGGGCTTTTCAGATAGAGTAGAGCAGTTCTAAGGGAAAAAAAATTGAAAAAGAAGAGCAGACCATAAAATAGTTTAAACTTGATTAACCGGCACTGCCCGATGCTCTCTCTGAGCAAACTTTTCAAAAAGGGCTAGCAGGGGTTGAGAAGAGGCAGAGATTTACCCAAAAGGGGCCAATAACTACAAGTTGCTGGGCTGGAACCACTCCTCTAGGGACAAATAGGCTGCTCAGTGCTCCCCACTCCCACTGGTGAACAAAGAAGCTTCCTCTTATCCAAATAAGGATATGGATAGCACAGGAACTAAGACAAAGCCCAGAGATCAGCAAAATCTGAAGACTGGACTATTCTAGTTCAGAAAAGCGGGAAAACAAGGATTTTTTTTTTTTTGTTTGTTTTTCCTTTTTTTTACAGAGACAAAAGAAAAAGATACAGTAGCAAACACTAAATACTATAAAACAGCTAGCGCACTTGAGTGTGTTAGCCTAACAGTTAAATTAAACAAAAATAACTTTTTAAAGTGCAAACAGTTAAGAATCTACACAGGTACAGTATAAATAATATGCAGAGCTGTTTTTAGGCAAAATGCAGTCGAGATGCAGTTATTAAAGCGAAAGCCAGAAAAAATACTTAAAAATCAAGGAAAGTCACTCTTTCACTCTCTGCTGCTTGTAGAACTCTGCAGGACACCACGAGGAGCTGTACTGAGTCGGATACAAGTGCAAATGCTTGCAAAAACGGGCTTTATAGCAGGGGGTTGAAAAGAGCCAGGAATTGACCCAAATTGGCCAATAAACTACAAGTTGCTGGGCTGGAACCACTCCTCAAGGGACAAATAGGTTGCTCAGTGCTCCCCACTCCCACTGGTGAACAAAGAAGCTTCCTCTTATCCAAATAAGGATATGGATAGCACAGGAAAACAAGGATATTTTTTTGTTTTTTTTTTCACAGAGACAAAAGAAAAAGATACAGTAGCAAACAGTAAATGCTATAAAACGGCTAGCGCACTTGAGTGTGTTAGCCTAACAGTTAAATTAAACAAAAATAACTTTTTAAAGTGCAAACAGTTTAGAATCAACACAGGTACAGTAAAAACAATATGCAGAGCTGTTTTTTAGGCGAAATGCAGTCGAGATGCAGTTATTAAAGCGAAAGCCATAAAAAATACTTAAAATTCAAGGAAAGTCACTCTTTCACTCTCTGCTGCTTGTAGAACTCTGCAGGACATCACGAGGAGCTGTGCTGAGTCATATACCTGATGACTGTCTTCACTGTGTTCCATGGTGTATCCAATAAAACTTTTTTGTACCCTTCTCCTAACTAATACCTTTCAACAGTTAGATCTCTTTGATGCTTTGTAAGCTCTCTGAACCATGGCTTTTGCTGTAGCAGGCAACTGAGTAAATGTCAGGAAAATCCTACTAGGAGAGCTGAACTTTATTTGGGGTTAAAGTCTCTCTAATTTATGGCAGGTGTCTACCCAAGAAGACTGAATGCTGTAATTAAATCAAAAGGTGCTTCAACAAAGTATTAGTTTAATTGGCTGCACACACAACAAAGTATTAGTTTAAGGGTGGGCACACTTATGCAACCAAGTGTATTCATAGGTTCATAGGTGTGTACTAGGCTAATAGCCCTGGAGCCTTTACAGGCCTAGCCCATAGGATTACCCTGGCATTGTGCCACCCGACCCTAGTTCCCAGTGCCTCTGTCGAGTAGAGCCACTGGAGTGATCCCCGGGGTAAATTTTCTATTTCCCATCCACTCATCAGGACTTCTCTTGTAGAGGGCCAATGAGGTGCTCTGTTTGACATGTATGGGAAGTCTAATTCCATAGCATGAGCAGTCTCTGGGTTATGAACCTGTCTCTCCAGCACGTTCTGTTGATTGTGGTAATGAGGTTGATGTCTCTGGAGAGTGTGGTGTGATTGGGATTTCTTTAGATGTAGCATTTCTAACAGAGCTGGGTGAGACATGGCTTTGATGAAGACCAACAGCAATGCAAAGCACAAATTGTGGAACAAACCAAGCAAAACAGGAATGCAGGATAAAATTTATTCCGGTACCTCGGCCCCAACAGCCTTCAAAGGAATAACATATAAACTTCCAAATGCAGTATATATACTAATACTGCCAATTAAACATAATTACATATCATTGAAAATGATTAAGGCAACATCCAGTTTTAAAGGGACAAAACACAATTCATACTATTCCTATAGACTCTATGACAATAAAATGCCTATCAAAATATCTTATAATAATAGTTAAACATTTATATTAACTTCTAAGTTAAGCCCTCGAGGTTTTAATGTTCCATATTTTAAAATAAATCTACTTTCTAAATTCAGTAGACTTTTTAAGTAATTACCTCCAAAAGAAACATTAGGTTTTGCTAAAGCACTAAAAAATAATGAATCTGCAGACCCTTTATGTGTTTTTTGAAAATGTTCAAATATAGGACTGCTCATTCTTTCATTACGTACATCTCCTATGTGTTCTAATATACGATTTTTAAGTTGTCGCTTAGTTTGACCTATATAATATTTTGGTACTAAGCAATCACAACCAATGATGTAAACCACACCACAAGAGCAACAGTTAAATTTGTGTTCAGCAAAATATTTAACCCCATTTATAGTACTGCCTGAAAGATTCTTTACCCTCCTACATATTTAACATTTTCAATGATATGTAATTATGTTTAATTGGCAGTATTAGTATATATACTGCATTTGGAAGTTTATATGTTATTCCTTTGAAGGCTGTTGGGGCCGAGGTACCGGAATAAATGAGACATGGCTTTGTAAGTCAAGTAGAGATTGCCTCTAAGCAGGTGATATAAGACAGAGAATAGTTGGAGTGTTTTGAGTCTGTCCATATAGGACAAGTGTTTAAGGCCTAGGATCCTCTTTGTGAGGTACTTTTGCGGCCTCTCCAGTTGTTGCAGGTGTCTAGTGAGGTACATGCCAAATGGGGCATTGTACTCGATGACTGGCCTAATGAACGAAGAGTAGAGGGAGGCAATGACCTCTTTCTTCCTGGATGCAAAACTCTTAGTAATGAGATGTGCCACATAGAAGGACTTTCTGACCGCAGTGGCAATGTGGTGGTCAAAATAGAGGTTGCTGTCAACCTGTGTTCCCAGATCTCTTATAACGCCTTCTGTGTTCAATGGACTACCATCGATGTGGTAATTCATAGGAACTGGGTTTTTCCCAGTGGGGATAATGACACATTTTTTGGCATTAAGCTTAAGGCTATGGTTCTGAAACCAGTCGCTGGTCTCAGTGAAGCCTTTCTGTAGGATGTCAACATCACTTGGGGAGTTAATAATGGCTCCCAACTTGCAATTGTCTGCGAACTTTGACAGCCAGAGTCTCTTCGTGTGGCCTGGACTTCTGAGAAGTAGATACCAAACAGGAGAGGAGCCACGACTGGTCCCCGTGGGACTCCACTCATGACTGGTAGGCAGTATGACTTAGAGTCTGCTACTTTCACACTGTGGGTTCTATCTGTGAACCAGTTTGCAACCCACCTAGTGATATAGTGGTTGATACCTACCTTAGTGAGTTTTTCTGCGATTCCTGAGTGCGGAATGGTATAAAAGGCCTTGGCCAGATCAAGGCAGGCTGTATGAACCATCTTGCCTACATCCACAGCCCTGGTGACTGACTCAAAGAAGTTGACCAAGTTGAGTAGGCATAATCTACCCTTCACAAAACCAAACGGTGTGGGATCCAGAGTTGGAGATTCCCTATATTCTTGTTTATTAGGTCCATGATGATGTGTTCCATAGATTTGCATATCAGACTTGTCAGGCTAATGGGGCAATAGTTCTCAGGGTCTGTAGTAGCTCCTCCTTTGTGGAAAGGGATGACTACAGCAGTGCGCTATTTGGGAGGGACAAAGCCTGAGGTGAGGCTGTGATTAAACACGGCACACAGGTGAGGTGCCAATTCACTCTGTAGTTCATATAGAATACAGTCAGGGATATTGTCAGGTCCCATAGAAGCTGTATTCTTGGCCTTGGACAGTGCTGTTTTAACCTGTGCAGCAGTAATACTGGGTGCCTGACAATCTACTGGTATTGTGATTGGTCCTTTGGGGGGAGGGGTAAAGCTGGCACTGAATCTGTCAGCCAGTATATTGGCAATATCTGTTGGCTCTGTATAGGAGATACCATTGTGCAGTAGCTCAGAGCAAATCTAGGTATTGCCGTGGAGATTCTTTACATAACTATAAAAGGCCTTGTGTTTGTCTTATTGTAGGTTTTTTATTTTTTTATATTTTTCCCCTAACAGATTTGTTTGTTTTTCAATTGAATTGTACAGGTTACAGATCACATTAAAGGTGGGAAAAGTTTTGAAATGATTTATTGTGGTCTCATTTTTTTATGTCATAAAAACCTTCTATTTTAACAGGGGTATGTACATTTTTTATAGCCACTGTATATACCTTTGTGTACAATAATTACTGTTATATTGCAATCAGTAATATTTTTCCTTTAACGTCTTTTGCCTCCCTTCATGAAGCAAGAAACCTGTGTAGCTTTTGGTGCTCTAGCTGCTTTTTATTTCAGTCTCAACTTGAGCTCCTGACAGAACCTGTGGATGGTGCCGTTTAGCTTTGATAACCCAGATAGCATAGGCTACTACAACAGAGCTCTATTAGAACATCTACTACTTAAAAATGTACTTTTCCTTTCTGTAGACACACTTCCCTGAAAGGTCTGCAGGGTAATGGATGCTTCAGAGTGGCTGGAGCATCATGCATTTCCAAGAAACCTCTACAGATGCTTATTTGGATCTAGAGTATGTCACATTTGCTTTTGACCCATTCTTGTGAATATTACTTATGCTGCTCGGAAAGGCATTGATTTTAGGCCTACTGTTCCATGAAATATCACCCATACAAAGAGCATCCCGATTCCATTTTTGGAGGCATATCCAAAAACAGATTCCTTTGTCTTTTCTGTTATGTCATGTAAATGCAGGAAGCTTCAGCTTCTGGCTTGCCTGCTTCCCTGACACAAAATCCTTTATGTGAGATGCATTTGGAAGGAAAATCTGTGTTTCTGCTATCATGAGCCTTATTGCATGTTATTCAGTAGAAATGAAGTATGTGTATTGTGTGGGTAGGATGGTTCTTAACTGCTGTAGAAATATGTATTTGTCCAGCAATGGATTTCTGCAGAATGAGCCACTTGTTTTAGTGTTTTGCTCGCAAATGTGAAGGCAAGCCAGTAACTAAACAGCCTGTCTGAGTGGTGGGTTAACTGAGTAAAGAACTTCTGAAAGTTTTTCTTTGTGGTGATGGGATCTTTGACTTTAGAAAATGTCAGCTCAAGTGCTTGTCTGTGTGGGCACTTGTGTTACAGACACGATTGCCATTGCATACTTGGAATTGTTTGAAGCTGATGACACCAAGTTTTTGCATTATCAACCACTTGGTATGCACCTATTCAGCAGCATAGTGGAAGTTCAAAATAAAACGGATAGTGTGGTTGGTCTAGTGAAATATGTGTAGTAAAGGTTGGTCACAATGGTGAATAAGGGGTAAATGAGGTATCTGATACTGACTGGAGTACTGGAAGAAGAAGAAGCAGGTTTGGATTTAACTAAATTTCCTGAAAACCAAAGTGGAACTGTGGACAAGGGTTGTACATAGGATCATAGGAGTTTACTAGGCTAACAATTCTAAAGCCTTTTTTAAGCCTAGCCATTCATGCCCAAGTTGTCCCAGTTATCAATGCCCAGTGATCCTTAGGCCATCTACAAGCTGTCTCTGTCCATAACAGGCACAGAATTGAGAAGGTTAGAAGGTTGCCATTGCCTGTATCAGACAGTTTGTATAGTAAGTCCAGGGTGATTTTAGTACAGTTTGTGCCTGCATGTGAGAAGGAGCAAATACTGTTGCACTTAAAGCAACCAGGAAGGAGATTGGGTGAGTGGTGAATGTGGATCATTATTTTTTTGTATATAATTTTTCAGGTTGCATTATGTGGAAGCTTTTAGAAAGTGCAAAAGACGTAAATTAAAACCTAGATGGTCTTTTCCAGCTGTGTTGAAGTTTTATTTGCCAGAAGCAATGGCTGAGTTAAAGGAGTTGCCCATGGAATCATTTTAAGAAGTAATGGAGACTGAATGTTTGGAAGTGGGTATTCAGCTAGTTCTTCCAGCTTTGGTAGAAGAAGAAGAATGAGAGAAATGCAACAGGAGCTGGATGAAAAATACGATTATTTGGGGGTATACCACCCAGACAAAGATGGCATGAGAAAATTAATTCAGCTAAATATGTATTTATGGTCATAGGTGTAATAGAAATTAGGACTGAAAATGCCAGAGAGAAACAATCCTTAATTGTGTACAGTAATAAAAAAATGTGGCTGTTCACTAGAATCAGTGAAACTGAAGACTGAACCACTTTAAAAGATGAGTGCTCCTGTAACATCGATAATCGTTATGATAATTTCTGTGACAACTTTATTTTTCGTTAGAGAGCGTTAGTATTTTTGAAGGATACTCCTAACTTAGTAGCAGCAAAAATATATTCTGAATAATTTTACATTTAGGTCTTTGATGTAACTATGAAAATTAATGGCTTAGGATAAGGTCCTACTTAAGTTTTATTTATGTGGCCATTGCAGCTTCTTTGCTGAATGATGATTAAGTTCAGGCTGCTACTGTCTGAGCAGGACTTACAAAATAAAGCTGTGCCAAATCAGAGAGACTTCAGCTGTTCAGAGTTTTTCAGAGATGGCTGTCACAGCTGTGTGCTTGATGGTACTTTTTTATCATTTTTATAATTTATTTCAATCCTTTATATTTATGGACTGTAAGATGTCTGTTTACTGTGGCATTACACAAGTGTGTGACAAGTTGGGGTTCTGGTAACACTATCAGTTTTGTTGGATACCATCACGAAGAAAAAAATTGCTACATTATTGTTAGGGGCATCCAAAGTGAGTTTAATACTAGTCTCCAGTATTAATTTAGTAACACTGTGCATAAATGGTGAATACTTAAAAACTTGAATTTTTGAATTGAAGTCGAAATGAGTGGGAGAAATCAGTATTATTACTTGTATAGTGGTAAGAATGCTGATATGTAGGTGAAATGGTTACATTTCTGACAGCAATATTGGTGAGCTGTTGAACAAGGACAATTGAAATTGATTAGTTTAGAATTACCAAGTATAATTTCTTTAAGTGTTACTCAGAATGATTATGGGTAGTTTAACAAGACTGTGTTGAGTTAGGACTTCCTGTCATAATCAACAGAACAGGGAGAATATTGCTAGTCAGAATCTGAGAGCAAAGATTGAGGGTTGAGCAGTGGAAGTGGACATTAGGAAGCCATTTGTGCTTATTTCCCATAAAGAGTGAGTAATATTTTTTGTTGTTTTTTCTAGTTGTTACTGTAATTGAATGAATAACATATCGCTTGCCAGCAATGTTTCTGATAGCATTGGTGGTATAGTGGTGAGCATAGCTGCCTTCCAAGCAGTTGACCCGGGTTCGATTCCCAGCCAATGCAAGAAATCTGTATATTTAAGACCTGTGGATGGGAGATCGTAGGTTTACCCCAGGAATCATCTCTGTGTCACTGCTGGACAGAGGCACAACAAACTAATGGGCACAGTATTTTTTCATATAAGGGGTGGCGTAAGCCACAATAATTTGGGCTAGGCTTATAAATGCCTTAGGGCAGATAGCCTAGTATAAACCTAAACCTATGATGGGCAGGCTCAGTGTTAATAATCGACAATGGTGGAGGTATGATATGCCTGCAATGTAAAATTAGAAAACATTAAGAATGAAACATAGCTGCTTGTCTGTAATGTGCAAGGTAAAAGAGTTAAACTTTGTTCTTCGCTTCTAAAATATGAGTGAAAAAGGATGTCATAAAATGTATTATGTCTACTGAAATGAAAATGGTTTAAAAATTATTTAGGAAGTAATGTGTTTGGGTGGGTGGAAACACTGGTAAAATGCCAAAGGTTTTTGCAGCATTGTATTGTCTGTGGGCAAATGTGTCAGCCCTGTTTGCCTGAATGCTGATAGGTGGTTATGAGTATGTTGGATTAAAGCACCTGTTAAAACTGAGCATTGCAGCATGTGGAGATTGATACAAAAGAGGAGCAAAGCATACTTTATGAATGTGTGACTATTTTTAATAGGGTTAAGTCATTATGGTGAGGTTAGATAGAGGGTAGTAGTGAAATTATTGTCTCTAATATACATCCTTTTATTCTAGCTGTTATGGATTTAAAAATGAATTAGAAGCATAAACAACAAAGCATATATGCTAGTCTCTTGTTCTACGAGTAAGTGTTCTTGAAAGTAGAAGTTAAAGAAGGAAAAAAAGTGCTACATGATATAATAGCACAAATTTAAAAAGAGTGAGGTTTATTGATGTCCTTCCTGCCAAGGATAGCCGAATGTCTGATCTTAACTCCTTCCAGGCACCGTATGTCCGATGTATGCTGTGTCTGAAGCGTAGGGGTACATAAGTGATATACAAGCACCTAATCGTCAGAACAGTCTGAATGCTACTTTTTGAATTCTGTCTGCAAATCATTTGACACATTGATACTGCTACCAAATCTTTAAAAGATAAGTGCCCTGGCGTCTTTTCCTATTTTCTGTTTTAGTGTATTGTCTTTTACATGTCATCCAAGAAGGGAAAATGTTAGTGTGGGATGCAGATTCCCCATAAGATAGCCACCAGAAGAGCCTTTTTTGTCTAGGTGCTGCCCACGACCATACTCACTGTGAGATTTTGTCAAGCATTTGTGCCAAAGTCCTTGTGCAGCCAACTGTCTTCCCTTTCTGTTTGTTTAGAAAAAACAGTGAATGAAGCTTCCTTGGCTTCTGAATCCACCCATCCCCAGTGTTCAGCCACCACTTAAGAAACAATTTAAACAACATACTGACTCGCCTGCTGTGCAGCTTCTTCCAGATGTTTCCATCAGTTTGGATGAAGAACTCCGGGATCATCCATTTCTGGTGTCAGCCCCCACTTTGTTGCAACCCATTTGGAGGCCATCACGGGGCTGCCAACCCAGACATCTGCTCAAACTGCCTACATCTATTGTAGATAAGGAGGGGGAACTGTGGCTGATCATTTTGGATGGGCCCTAGGGGGATTCCTCAGATTCTTGTTAGGAAGTTCCTGGTTCCTTTATTGAAGACAGACAAGGCTGTGAACCACCCAAGTTTGTTAGGGCTGATGTTGCTTTGAAAAAGAAACAGAAGATTAAACATGTGGCTCCTGTAGCTAAGGATCACACAAAGTAGCAGGATTTCACTCAGGGTCTTTTCAAAGCATCTGTTCGTTCATCTGTTCCCTGGTCCTCTACTCCTTCTGAGTGTCCTCAAGATTCTGATTCTTCTAAGGAGGATGTGGACTTAGATTCTGGGGAAGAGTCCTTGGCTTACTACTCTCACATTCATTCCCCTCTTGCTCTCAGGTCTGAAGAAGAAAATTCCCTTTCCCCTGATTCCCATATTGAAGAGTTGTCTTTTGGTGACAGTATTATATGTGTGATGGAACATTTTACATGGGATTGTTCCCAGATTTCTGATATCCAAAAAGGGGTACTATGACCTTTTGCAGATTGATTCACCTCAGCTTTCTGCACTCCCACCAGTTTTGGATACTGTCTTAAACACTTTCTTCTGCATCTCAGGCTGCTGACTCTCAGTCTCCTGTTCCAAAGAAACCTGACAGTTTTATAAAGTTTCTGATGCTTAGACGTTTTTATGTAAAAGCCCTTCTGACCTTGCAATTATTTCCCTGGCTTCTGATAAGCCTTCTAAACTGCTGTAGTCTTCTAAGCTTTTATCTTCTGACAAGGATAGTCGAGCTATGGACAGGTATGGTAAAAAAATGTACATCTCTGCCACCTTAGATTTCGGAGCCATAAACCACAGACCTGTACAATTAGATATGTGCTGGCTCTTGTTTCTGAACTTTAAGGTGTTATATCTCACTTGCCTGATTCAGAAGCTAAGTCCTCTGCTATTTCTCTTTTGAACTGTATTTCCCAGGTAGCTTGCCACTCTATAAAATGTAGTTATGATGTTGCTGATACTTCCTCTAGTGCAGCTACATCAGGGTCAGTTACGAGGAGGTATTCCTGGTTGCGGCTACAGTCCCTTCCTGAAGACATTGTCTAATTTGATGGACTGTTCAATGTACAACCAGAATCTCTTTAACTCTGCTCTACCTGGGCTTTTCAAAACCTTGCAAGGTCATGCAGAATCTTAAGTAGATCTTCCTTTCTTCAATTCTCAAGTTTCAGAGAAATTACCCGCAAAACCTTCCTTTCTGTGGAAGGAGCAGAGATAACCTCTCAAGACTAAGAGGTCTTCCAAGAAGGTTTTTAAGTCTTCTCAGTGCTTTAAGGGTCAAAATCCTTCTTTTCCTGACAAGTTTGCCTCTATTGGAGATTAAACATCTTTTGCCCCTCAGCCAGATTTCCCTTTTCCTCAGATTCACGTTTTTTCCCAATCTGTTAACACACAACCACAGACTTGTGGGCAATTTCCTTCATTCAAAAAGGTTATTTCTTGGTTTAGAAGTAATTTTCTCTCTCTTCAGGCATTTTCCAACCTCCCTGTTACCAGCTTCCTCATTTTCCTTCAGTTCTTCAAGACGTTTTGGTTCAAGGAACCATTCAGCCAGTTCCGCCCTCTCAGCAGGGTAAAGGATTTTATTCCAGTGTGTTTGTAGTTCCCAGGAAGAGGGAGGGTTCTTGTTGGCCCATTTTGGATCTTTTTTTTCTCCACACATGCTCAGAAGTTCCCTCTTTTAAGATGTTCTCTCTCCAGTCTTTTGCTTCCCCTTGTTATTTCATCAGGCTTATCTGGTATCTCTGGATTTCAAGGATGCTACCCTTCACATTCCTATTCATCCCCTTTTCAGGAATTGTTTTACATTTCTCTGCTACTTCCTTACTTTATCGGTTTTCTACATCTCAAGGGTCTTTCACAAATGTCTGGCCCGTCTGGTATCCTTCTGCAAACTTCATGGAGTTCAGATTTTCCTTTATTTACAGGACCTGTTGATTCAAGCTCTCCTCTCAGCACCTCCTCCTTCAGAATCTCTAATGCACAATGCTTCTTCTTCCCAGCATGTGGTTCACTGTAAATCTCAAAGTCTGTTCTTACTCCTTCACAAGATCAAGTTTTTCTGGGTTATAAGATTCATACCTTGCCAATGATGGCTTTGCCTCCTTCTCCCAAGGTCCTTTCCTTGACAATCTATTTTCATTCTCTTCATCCTCTGCAGAAGCTGCCTGCAAGATAGTTTCTTTAAGCTCTGCAGTTTTTGGCATCCACCATCCATGTGGTTCCTTTCACCAGACTCCACATGAGGAAGTTTCAGTGGTATATCATAACTGTTTGGCTTCAACATTGCCATCCTCTGGATCTTCTCATCCCTCTCTTTCCTTGACTCAAACTCAAATTCCTCTGGTGGGATCATCATATTTCTCTGAATTCCAGCCTTTCTGTTCAGGTTCCTCTTCCCTCTCAAGACCTGCACATATATGCTTCTTATCAGGGTTGGGGGCCTCTTCTAACAATGTTCTGGTCCAGAGGCTTTGGTCCTCACAGAAACTACTGGGTAATATCAACATAAAAGAGAGAAGAGCTCTAATACTGATTCTACATGCTTTGCATTCTCTTTGGGTTGCAGGTCCTTTGAGAATTTTTTCAGGCAACACCACAGTTATGTGGTACATAAAAAGTAAGGGGGAACAAAAGTTTGTCATCTTTGCAGGCTAGCTCTTCAGGCTTGGGATTTTGCATTCAGCCATCAACTAACCCTTCAGGCAGTTTACATTCCTTCAGAGCACAGTCTACTGGTAGACAATTTGATCAGGTTTAGGGCAGAGCCCCATGAATGAATACTTCACAAGGAGATTTTTCTGGACATTGTACATCAGTGGAGTAGTCCTGAAGTAGATTGTTTTGCTTCACACTCTGAGCAGACAACTTCTAAGTTCTGTCCCAAAGTGCCAAGGCCTCTGGTTTGGAAAAGTCATGCCATGTCCCTTTCCTGGAAGGGGATGTTTCTGTATGCCTATCTTCCTTCTCCCTCTGTTACCAAGTGCCCTGTACAAGATCATGTGGGATAGGCCCAAAAACATGCTGGTAACTACAGTCTTTTGCTCCAGATGCCATTGGTTCACCCTTCTATTTCATCTGGCCAGGGACAGTCATCACAGATTATCTCACAGGATGGATCTTCTCACTCAGGACAAGGGATCACTCATTCACCCTTATTTGCTCACGCTATAATTGACTCTTCAGGTGATAGGCTTTTGATCCATTTTAGATACCAGTTCTCTAAGGACATGCTTCAGGTTTTGCAGAAGGCCAGAAAACCCACTACTGGAAAATCCTATGTAGCAAAATGGAAGATATTTTTTATTTCACAAACATGACCTTTGGACTCCCTTTCTGTGGATATTCCTATGGTGTTTTCTTATTTGTGTGAGCTGCCCATTTTGGTCTTGCATTTTCATCTGTTAAAGCTCATTTGTCAATCATGTCAGCTTGTCTGCTTTGAATCCAACAATTCTTCTAGATTTGATGTCAAACAACTTTAAAAGGTGTCCTTCATATAAAGCCTATCCCGCTTTCTTGAGGTCTTAATTTTGCTCTTGAAAAAACTGACTCAGTCTCCTTTTGAGCCTGCAGTTTCTTTTTCTTTGCAGCATTCTATTTGGAAAACTATGTTGTTAGTAGCCCTTACTTCTGACAAGAGGATTTCTGAACCTCAGGCACTCATGGCAATTACACATTTTTTGTTTTTTCACAGAGGCAGTGTTTCTCTTTGTACCAATCTTTCTTTTGTGCCCACATAGGTAATGATTTGTCTTTGAATCAAACTATTCATCTTCCTTTTTTTCCCCTTTTCCACAGAATGATGAGAGAATCCTTCATACTTGGGATCTACATAGACAGCTGAAATATTACCAAGATAAGACTAAGGATACAAGGAAATCTGAACAACTGATCTGAAGTAGTTAACTTAATTTGTGCATCAACCTATGGAACCTATGGGTCTTCGGATACATATCAGATCCGAGCCGGCAGTTTCCAACTGCTAAGCGGTCTTCTCCCTCCAGGACTTCCGAGCCTTGCCCCCCCTCGGATCCGGTCTCCTTGTTTTTCACCGGTACTGGAGGAGGAGGAGGCCCGACCCCTGTCGAGGTCATCGAGGCGACACTCCTGTCCCGCCTCTGTGGCCTCATCCAGAGCCACCCAAAGCCTGACGGACGCAGACTTGGACCGGATGATGAGAAGATTCCTCCAGGCCCAGCTGCAGATGGGAGTGCTCCTGCCCCCCCCCCTCCGGGGGGAGGGGGAGCTTGACCCCATTTTTTGCCCCGATTGCTCCTTCTTCGACCCGCTGCCCGGGTTCAAAGTCTTCAGAGCTGGGTAGCGTCGGTGCCGGGGGGGTGTTGGTGCCGACAGTATATACTTCAATGCAGACAATGCCATCGAGTTTGTCGGGTCCCTTTTCTTCGGATCTGAACTCTTGGAGCCGAGAGCTGATATTCGGATCCGAGGGTTTCAGTGTGCCTTTGGCTCCGCCCAGGTTGGAGCATACTGGACCTTCAGATCCGACCGCGTCAGCTCCGGCCCCGATCCACCCATCGGATCCGAGGGAGGGTCTGCTCTCGGATCCCAGAGAGAGCGGCTCTCCTTCGGCATTCGACGTAGTGGAGAGGGTCCTGCCAAGTGATTCCAGACCTCCGGCCTTGGCTACGGCTCCACCCTGCACTCCATCTCAGATGGGTCTGACTTCTGTCAGCCAGTCCCAGGGACAGCCTGCTCCGACGTCCCAGCTCATTCCATTGGAACATGATGTTGCTGGTGAGGTCTCCTCGGACAGCCCCCCCCGAGGAGGTTCCTCACAAGCGCAAGTGCTAAAGGAGGCACTTGGACTCCCCTGAGTCCTTGACCGAGGACACAGATTTGGAGGAAGGGGAAGGTTCCCCAAGATCACTCCCTGAGGACGTCTCATTTGGAGACATCATGGAGATGCTCAGGATTGGGGGGGTGGTCTGCCCCAAAGCCTACCTCGGATGAATCTGTGTTACTGGAGATGTTTGAAGCAGGCCTGTCTACCTCTTGGGTGTCCCCTCCAGCCGACCCCCTGGTAGATCTGATCACTACCAGGGAGTGGAATGAGCCGGACACTGTGGAGCCAGTCCCAAAAAGACCTGATAAAATACTCAGTCCACCCTTCGGCAGATCACACTGGAGTAAGGGAATCCCTGTAGATGCCATGTTGGTGGCGGCGGCCACTAAAAGGGAATTAGCCCAGGAGAGTCCCTCGGTCCATCCTCCAGACAAGGAGTCTCGGTCAGTGGAAGAGGGTTTTTAGTTCAGCTACCTTCTCAGTGAGGTCACTGAACTACATGGCACATGTCATACGACTGCAGCGAGACCTTATCAAAGAGTAAGCCGCATTGTCCCCGGAGTCTATGTCGGCGGACGACAAACAGTTGTACTCTTCCCAAATGGCCACTCTTAGGTCTATTTCGAGCACCTCTATGCAGCTACTGTCCCACGCCATGGAAGGGGCCGCTAGAGCTAGCGGAGCAGGCGTCGTTATGAGGCGACAGGCCTGGCTCCGCCACTGTGATTTTGTGGAACCCTTTAAGGCGTCTTTCGCTAATGCCCCATTCGATGGTTCTGCCCTCTTTGGCAAAACTGTACGGGATAACTTGGTCCCGAGCGAGAAGGACGGGAAGACGTCTGCTGTCGGAGTCCGCTTCTCTGCTCCCCAGAGGTCCTTTTCCAAGAACCAAAAGGGACAGAAGAAGATGTGGTTCCGGAAGTCGCAACAGCCCCGTTTCACTCCGGACCCCCAGTCCTTCTGCGGCAGAGGAGGACAGGGTGGATGCCGCCCTAGAGGCAGAGGAGGCCCGAAGAACTTTGGGTCCAGAGAACCGGCCCACGCAACAGCCCTGAAGGGTTGCCCGACTGCTCCACTCTGGAGGCAGTTGGAGGGCGCTTCTCGAGGCACCTAGCAGCTTGGGAGTCCATCACGACTGACCGCTGGGTGCTTCGCATGATATCCAGAGGTTACCAGATCCCATTCTCTCATTTCCCTCGCAATCCCAGACACCTCCCCGACGTCCCACCCGAGCAGAGGGAGGCCGCAGCTGCGGAAATCCAGCGGCTGCTAGAAAAAAGACCCATCCAGCATGTCCCCCCCAGACCAATACGGATCAGACTTTTACTCCAGGTTCTTCTTGGTGCCAAAAAAGATGGGGGACTTCAGACCGATCTTCGGCCTATCCCTCTTGAACCTGTCAGTAACCAAGGAAAAGTTCCGGATGGTCACGCCTCAATCCATTCTCCCCCTCCTGCGGGAGAACGACTGGATGTGCTCTATAGACCTCAAAGATGCATACTGGCACATCTTCATGGACAGACGATCCAGGAGGTTTCTCCGCTTCCGGCTAGGAGCCAGCCATTACCAGTTCAGGGCCCTTCCCTTTGGTCTCACCACAGCCCCCTGGGTGTTCACCAAAGTTCTGTCGGTGATAGCGTCCCACCTGCGACTGCAGGGCATTCAGGTTTTCCCATACCTGGACGACTGACTCCTGACCACCCCCACAAGGCATCTACTCTGCGCAGCCAGAAACTCTTTTCTTCACCTAGCGACCCAGCTGGGGATCACTATCAACACAGAGAAATCTTCCCTTTCTCCAACTCAAACCATAGATTTCATCAGAGCCAGGTTGGACACAAACAGGCGTCTAGCCCTCTTAACTCCAGACAGAGTGCAGACTTTAAGACTCCATGTGCAGCCATCCTCCTACCCCAGGCACCCCCGGCGGAATTGGTCCTGAGGGCTTTGGGTTCGATGGCGGCCACCATCAACCTATTGCCAATGGCACGTCTGAACATGAGAGTCCTGCAATGGACTCTCCAAGTTCAATGGTCTTCTGCAATTCTCCCTGTAGCACCCTATTCTCTTCAGCAGGGGTTGCAGGAAGGCCTTCTTATGGTGGCTCCAATCCCCGGACCTCCAGAAGGGGCGCCCCTTTTCTATGTCCCCTTCCCTAACCATGGTGACCACGGACACCTCTCGCCTTGGGTGGGGGGGCACTGTGCGGGCAGGACAGTCCAAGGCACGTGGAACAGCACGGAGACCTCTCTGCATAGCAATGTCCTAGAGATGAGGGCAGTGCTTTTGGCGTTGCAAGCACTACAGAGCCTTCTTCCTGTAGGAACAATTGCAATTCAGACGGACAACATGGCAGTGGTCTGGTACATCAACAAACAGGGATTAACCAGGTCTTATCCCCTTTGTCGAGAGGCCATGAGAGTGTGGGAATAGGCGATTTCCACCAACCGCTTTCTCATAGCGACGCACATTCTGGGACGGTCCAACATTTTAGCAGACAAGTTGAGTCGCACCATCCTCTCACCGTACGAGTGGTCTCTGAACCCAGAAGTAGCGAAGCAGATATTCTCCACTTGGGGTCAACCTTGTTGCGATCTTTTCGCCTCTCCTTCAAATGCGAAATGCAACGACTACTTCGCTCTAATTCTCCCACCCGGGGAATCCCCATGAGACGCTCTGGTGCATGGCTTGGCCCCCCAATCTCCTTTATGCTTATCCTCCTCTTCCGCTGATGTTGAAGTTTCTACAGAAAGCCAGTTGGTTGCGGAACAAGATAATCCTCATTGCACCATTCTGGCCTCTCCAGGCTTGGTTCCCGTATCTTTGGTCTCACCTAGTGAATCCTCCGTGGATTCTGGATCCCATTCCGGATCTCATATCCCATCCATTGGATCTTCCGACCCCGAACCTGGACAACCTCAAGCTCACGGCTTGGTTGATCCAGTTCCAAGGTTAGCTAGGACTCCCGGTATCTCTTCCCAGGTCAGAGCTATTCTGGTGGCGACGCATAAGCCATCCACCAGAAAGGTGTGTGATAGCAAATGGAAACGTTTTTCTATTTGGGTGGAGCACAGAGATTTAGATCCTTTCACAGCTCTGTTACCTGCGGTGTTAGATTTCCTATCTGGACTCTTCGAACAGGGCTCCAGCTCCTCTACAGTCAAGGTTCAATTGGCGGCTATCTCTCACTACCACGTAGGAAGTGACCTTGGACCGTTGATCTCCTCTAAGTTATGCAAGGCCTTTCCGAAGGGTACTTTCCTACTCAGACAGCCGGTGAAGGAAACAGGCCCTCCTTGGGACTTAAATTTGGTATTGCAGGCACTTACAGCCCCCCCCCCCCCATTTGTACCTGCAGCTTCAGTAGATCTAAAATTTTTATCATGGAAAACTGCCTTTCTTGTAGCCATCACCTCAGCTCAGAGGGTTTCCGAACTTCAAGCCCTTTGTGCAAAACCACCTTATTTGTCCTTCCACAAAGACAGAGTCTACCTCACGACCAATCCCTCCTTTCTTCCAAAAATTGCATCCGAATCGAATATTAATCAATCCATTAACCTACCAATTTTTTTTCCCAACTACCAGAACAAAGGGGAGTATAAGTTGCATTCGTTGGACGTGCACAGACAACTGCACTTTTATTTACACAGAACAGCTGGTCATAGGCAATCAGATCAGTTGTTCATTTCCTTTGCCAAATTTAACTTAGGAAAGGCTGTTTCTAAAGTCATACTGTCCAGATGGATTTCTCAGTATATTCTGTTGGCATATGAAAGTACTGGTCGGCCCGCACCTCTAGGAGTCCATGCCCACTCTACCCGGTTTATCTCTACCTCGGCGGCCTTTTGTTCTAGACTCTCGTTGGATGATATCTGCTCAGCAGCAACATGGGCTTCGTCTCATACCTTCATTAATCACTGCAAGCTGGATATTGTCTCCAGAGGGAGAGCATCCTTTGGCTCTGCAGTGCTCCGGAACATCCTTCCTTGAGGACCGCCCAAGATTTAGGTAGCTGGGGACTCTGTCCCACAGGTTGATGAACAAATGAAGTTAACTACTTCAGATTAAGAAGTTATGTACTCACCATAACGTTCTATCTGAGTAGGTAAACTTCATTTGTCAGCAACCGACCCCTCCTTCGTCCCCCTGACCTTCGGATGTTCGAGATGTTACCTTCCTTATGGCAAGGGTATGTAGCTAGTTTTGCGGGTGATTTTTGTATGCTTATCTAGCTATGGGCAAACTCGATCTGAGGTCAGGTAGGGTTGGCAGGGGACTATGGGTAGGGGGAGGAGCTTGGAGCTCAGATCTATGCTGTTGGAAACTGCCAGCTTGGATCTGATATGGATCCGAAGACCCATAGGTTCCATAGGTTGCTGACAAATGAAGTTTACCTACTCAGATGGAACGTTATGGTGAGTACATAACTTCTTATTTTCTTTTTCTTTCCATTCTAGAAAGTTGGTTTGGCTTTCTTCTTCTGGATTTCTTATGCTATTTCCTTTAGCCATTGATGTGAAGTTGTTCTATCTCGCCATTCATTCTTACAGATGGGTTCGAAGCCGATCCTTGGCTCCGAGTTGGCCTGCTACAAAGCTCAAAATCTTCAGATAGCTCGAGGCCAAGTCCCTATCCCATGATGCACCTAGAGTTACCTCAGATCTAGTTTGCCACTGCAGTAGATTGGAGGTTCTCACTAGCTCGGGCCAGTAAAAACCTTATTTTTTCTTGAATACTGGTAAAAATTTCTGAATTATATATTTAGATACTTAGATAAGCTCTTATAGCTTTTTGTGTAGTTTCCCTTCCCTTGGTGTGCCTTTTTTCGTAAACTAGTAGTTGGCTCTCTAGACCTCGATGTCCTTCAAGAATGCAACTGCAGTCGTAACATATGGGTTGTCCTGCCTCAGGCAGCCCTCGGTCGGCCGGATTCCAAAGTCTGGGTCCAACGTCGGCTGATGTCGCACCGACGTCAGAGCGGCTGGAGTATATAAGCATCAGCCGACGCCATCTTCTTCAGTCTTTCTTGCCGCGCGGTGCCCGAAGCAGAAGCAGTTTGCAAGTGCCGGCCGGTCAGCTCCTGTATTCTTCGAAACCGAAGTCATCAAAAAAGCTAAGTACCCCGTTGGGGACCTTTTCTTGCCTCAGCCGTTGTCAGAAATTACTGAAAAAGTAAATAATTGTTTGTCTTGTGGTAAACAAATACCTCATAAGGATTTCCACTCTTACTGCCTCCCTTGCCTTGGCCCAGACCACGACGTCTCGGCCTGTGCCGCCTGTGCTCGCTTCAACAAGCGCACTCTCAGGCGCCGGGTGGAGTTCGCTGAAGCCTTTTTCGGCAAAAAATTTGATTATACAATGCCGTCGGAACAACCGACAACGCAGACTCCTAAGAAACGAAAAGACCGGGACCGACATCCTCGGCCCGCGTCTTCAACCGACACCACGCCAAAACTAACTGCGAGTGCTCCGATTCCCTCTGAGGCGGTTATTCCACCGCTCCGAACCGAAGACACCGCATTACCGATACCTCCGATACCGGAGGCCACTCCGCCAGTTATTGATTTTCCTCCGGATACCGAAACCGAGGAAATGCCCGAGACCATTGCTGTTGATAAGGTAACTCCTGCACGTGGAGCGGCTAGGCCTCCCATGTCCATGTCTATCAAGGCCTACACATGTGCCAAGGCAGCCAGCAAGTCCAAACATCTTACTGCTAAAAACATACCTCAGACTACTCCTGAAACTCAGATCATGTCCATGGCCGCAGATTTAATTTCTCTGATCAGAGGCTCCCAGGCCCATCCTGAGAGAGGATCCCAGCCTCCTCCTGATAAGAGGCCCAGGGTTGAACCCCCTGACCCTCTGCCCTCAGATGAAGATTCTGAGGACTCTGTTCCCTCTGAAAGCCAGGAAGAGCCCTTCCAGACCTATGAGGATTCAGATGCAGAGGACTCCATCCTCTCGGCCTCCCTCCTGAGGATATTTCTTTTGGGGAAGTTCTGCATTCCATGAGGGAGCATTTTAAGTGGCAAGGCCAGGTATTTTCCGTTTCCAGAAAGCGCCTTCGAACCTTCCTTAAGAAGCCTCAACACAGTCCCTTAGCTATACCTCCTGTGCTTGATGTTTTGGATGATTTATACTCTGACTCCAGTGTTACCCTGATACTCTTCCTCCTGCTCCTGTCAAGCCTGACAGATACTATAGGGTTCCAGAAACCCATTCTCATTTATTTAGGGCCCATGCTGTTGATTTAGAAACAATTTCCCAGGGGCCTAAAGGGGTTTCAGCTACCACATCCAAAAATCCTTTGCCTTCCGACAGGGAAGCAAGGTCCTTAGAGATGGGGGAAGAAGGTCTACACCTCCACTACTTTATCTATGAGAGCTCTCAATTGTCTCTTTCACATGTTTCAATATCAGGATTTCCTGTTAGATGAGTTACAGAAAGGTTTGGCCTCTCCTGAACCTTTAGATAGGAAGTCTTTGCAGGAGGCTGTGCATAATTCTCAGCAAGTTAGCAATCATTTTTTGCAGTGTGGATATGATGCATTGGAGGCTTCATGTAGGGCAGCTATGACAGGGGCGGTCATTCGTAGACATGCATGGCTAAAAGAACAACCTTTACCAGATCATGTTAAGGCAAAACCTCTTGATGCTCCCTTGGAAAAGAACAAGCTTTTTGGTGCTAATGCTAAAGATGTGTTAAAGTCCATTGAGGAAAAAGCCAAGTCAGTACAGACAGTCAAAGATTTCCTCCAGGTTCAGCCACCCAGATTCAGCAGGAACTGGCCTTCTAAAAACTGGTCCTTTCCTAATCCTGAAAAATTTCAAAGGGGTAAAAACAGGTGTGCCCGAGGAAGAGGGCAATACAGAGGATCCTACAGGGGACGACAATGGCAACCAACAAACCAAAGAGGTGACACAGGGGTTTCTCCTGCCCCGCAGGGACAAGCTCAATGACTTTCCTCTACTTCCGCTGACCAAGGAGCAAACAGAAGCTCCTTTGGGCGGAAAGTTATCTCTGTTTTCAAGAAATTGGCACAAACTGACAAAAGACAAATGGATACTGGACATTATAGACCATGGTTACAGGTTCCACTTTCATACCTTGCCAAGAAAACAAGGCATGCCAAACCTTCCACAAAATCAGAGGGCAGAGGCTATCAAGCAAATTTCTCTGCTTGCTCAGATCAAAGCAATAGAAAAAGTTCCACAACAAGAACAAGGCCAGGGGTTTTATTCAAGACTGTTCCTTGTTCCAAGAAAAGAAACTCAATGGAGACCAATACTGGACTTGTCCACTCTAAACACTTTTCTCATAGTACCAAAGTTCAAAATGCTGACTTTACAGCAACTCCTTCCCATGCTGGGCAAGGGGTCTTGGCTGATTACTCTGGACCTGAAGGAGGCATACCTGCATGTCCCTATCAGACACAGCTGCAGAAGATACCTCAGTTTTCTTGCAGGGCCAGAGCATTATCAATTCTCAGCATTGCCATTTGGCTTATCTACTGCGCCCAGAGTATTCATGAAATGCCTGGCATCAGTAATTGCTCATTGCAGGCTCCAGGGGATTCAAATCTACCCGTACCTGGATGATTGCCTCATACAAGCGGACAACAAACTAACCTTGACAAAAAAACTTGAATTATGTCATACACTTGCTACAGGCTCTGGGATACACAGTCAACTTTCAAAAGTCAAGACTTCAGCCATCCCAGCAAATAACCTTCTTAGGAGCCAAACTAGACACAGCCTCTCAAATGGCTTACCTGACAGAAGACAAGCAAAAGAAGTTAACTCATTATTTCAAAAGTTTAGCAAAGCTCACCCAGATGACTGCAAGGAGTTTCCTACAGGCCCTGGGTTACATGGCATCCTGCATTATCTTGGTCCCACTAGCAAGACTACACATGAGAAAGCTTCAATGGTACTTAAAAAGCTTATGGTCTCAACACAGCAACAACCTAGAAGCAATTATTCCACTCATTCCATGTCTACAAAAGGAATTTTTATGGTGGGCCACAGTAAGCCAGCAGGCATGTCGTTCAAAAAACCTCAGATAACACAGACAATGACCACAGACGCCTCAGACCTTGGATGGGGGGCACACATGGAGGGCAGATGTGTTCAAGGGCAATGGTCCCCAAAGGAAACACATCTGCATATCAACCAAAAAGAAATGCTAGCAGTAATGCATGCCATCGAGGCCTTTGGACAACAACTTCAACAAGGCCACCTACTAATACGGACAGACAACACCACTGTGATGTGGTACATAAACAAGCAGGGGGCACTCATTCTTACCCCCTTTGCAGACTGACAATGAATCTTTGGGAAAAATCACTGGGTCTAAACATACAGCTACAATCCCAGTTTGTTCCAGGCAAAGACAATGTTCTGGCGGACAGTCTAAGCAGGAATTTCCTGGACCCCCACAAATGGAGGCTACATCCAGACATCTTTATACGACTCACCTCGAGATGGGGCAGGCGGACGTGGACCTATTTGCCTCTCACCTCAATCATCACTTACAAAAGTTCTGCTCAAGGACATATCATCCACAAGCATGGAAAGTAGATGCCCTCTCATTCAACTGGAGCTCCCTAATAATTTATGCATTTCCACCCCTGCCACTGATGACCACAGTGTTATTAAAGATCAAGGCAGAGCAACGAAGGGGATCCTAATAGCTCCAGACTGGCCAAGACAACACTGGTACCCACTACTACGGAGCATATGTCACAACAAAACTTGGGCCCTTCCACAATGGCCTCAACTTCTGACTCAACACAACTTCAGGACTATTCATCCCAACATCCAGACTCTACAGCTAACAGCTTGGGAAATCCCATAAATAACCTCAATTTACCTCTCTCCAAGGAAGTTCAGCGGATACTAACAGAAGCCCGCAGACCATCCACCAGAAAGGCTTACTCAGCCAAATGGAAGAGATTCAGCATTTGGAATACCAACAAGGGTCATGATGCATCACTTTTGAGCATCGCTCTCATTCTGGAATACTTGGCAGATATGTTACATAACGGACTCTCATATTCTTCCATAAAAATACATGCTTCAGCTATCTCAGCTAGATACAACACTGATCCGCCTGTGTTTTCACATCCTTTGCTAAGGCAATTTCTTAGAGGAATCAAGAATACAAAGCCCCCAAGAAAGGCACCAGTACCAGCTTGGGACCTCAATATTGTCCTAGAAAAATTGACTTTACCTCCCTTCGAGCCAGCAGCTTCTGTGGAGTTACAATTTCTTTCCTGGAAGACAGCTTTCCTGCTGGCCATAACCTCAGCAAGAAGGGTTTCGGAATTACAGGCCTTAATGGCAATACCACCGTTCATAACTTTTCACAGAGACAGGGTCTCCCTACAAACCAACCCTACTTTTCTGCCAAAAGTGGTATTCAGGGTTTCTTTAAATCAAGCAATTCACCTGCCTACTTTCTTTCCCAATCCTGAGAACAAAGGGGAAAGACTGTTACATACCTTGGACATACACAGACAACTTCGCTACTACCTAGACAGAACCAAGACCAGTAGGAAGTCTGATCAGCTTTTTGTAGCTTACGCCCCTGGAATAGAAGGAAAAGCAATTTCCAAACAGACAATTTCAAAATGGATTGGACATTGCATCAGATTCTGTTATTCCTTCCATGGAAAGAGTGTGCCAGCCAATGTCAGACCACACTCCACCAGAGCTACAGCCACCTCTACAGCTTTTTTAAGAGGGGTGCCTACAAAAGACATTCTAGAAGCTGCCACATGGAGCTCCGTGCATACATTTTCCAAACACTACAACCTCCCTTTATATTCCAGATCCAGATCAGGGTTTGCTTCGGCAGTCCTGCAGGGATTGATAGCTACACCATCCTTTTCCTAGAGCATACCACCTCCCCCAGCTAAGCTATGGTATTCAACCCATATGTTATGACTGCAGTTGCATTCTTGAAGGACATAGTACAGTTTTGTACCTACCATAAATGTAGATGTCCGATAGATATGCAACTGTAGTCGGGTTTTCCCTCCCTCCTTCCCCTCTATGCCTTGGGTCCACTCCTATCCCTATTATCCTTAGCTGGGGATATCTGTTATGGTGTATCTGTTTATTGCTTATTTATTGTCTGGAAACCTATTTTTGTCTTCCAATTTGATTACAGCCTTCATTGGAGGGCACCTGGCATCTGGGGCAAGAAACACTGAAGAAGATGGCGTCGGCTGATGCTTATATACTCCAGCCGCTCTGACGTCGGAGAGAAATGCGACATCAGCCGACGTCGGACCCAGACTTTGGAATCCGGCCGACCGAGGGCTGCCTGAGGCAGGACAACCCATATGTTATGACTGCAGTTGCATATCTATCGGACATCTACATTTATGGTAGGTACAAAACTGTACTTTTTATTTATGTGTTGTTAAATCTTTGAGTGCTTTACATTGTAGTTTTGTACCTATATAGTGACTCCTTCTGTCACAACTTTGATATATTTACTCTTTAGAGTTTAGATAAATAGTTTTGTGTGTGTGTGTGTGTGTGTGTACTAATTACTATTTTAGCCCATAGTTTTAAAAGGACTTGCTTGATATTTCTTGTTTGGGTGTGTCTAGTTGTTTTTACAGCACCCTATTGACATTGTGTGTTAATGGCTGACCATGATAAAGATAAACACCCTAAATCAGGGTTTAGGAAATGTCCTAAATGTGGGCAAAAAATGTCTGACACTGACAGTCATGTGAATTGTGTTTATTGTTTGGGAGCATTGCATCTCCAGGAAAGCTGCTCTGTCTGTCATTCTTTCTCTTCTAGGGTTCTCCAGGAGAGAAAGAGAGAGTTAATTGACAAAGGTTTAGTTAAACCTTCCTTTCAAGAAGCTTTGAGTGACCAGGACGAGTCCAGCAAATCCTCAAAGTCTTCTAAGGCTTCTACTTCTAAGGTAAAGAAATCAAAAATATCTTTGACGTTGGTCCACAGACCTCGGAGATGACCATCTTGTCCTTTCGGACGGTTTTGGAACCGGTATCCGAAGTACCTAAGTCTCCACTCCTGCAATCTGTGCCTCCTTCTATCCACTCATTTCGGTCTTCGATTAGCCTTTCCGATTTGGATGTGGGTCATGTGGTGCAGAAGCTTTTACAGGCACCGGCCTTTGCTAAATTCTTATCGGCTCCGACCCAAACAGCTTTGGAACTGAAGACCCTTTTACCATCTACTAGTCTTCCTCCTCTGAGCCATACCGGTCCTTTGGAGCCGGAAGAGTCAGATTTGATGATCCTTGAGCCTTCGGAGCCAACGCCTGCTCCAGTGTCTTCGGCTCCTTTACTCTGATGTCCTCGGCGCCAATCAAGGAATCTAGGAGCTGACACTCTGGTCGGGTCCAGGGAGGATAGTTGGACTGACTTGTCGGTTTCAACTCTGCCTCTTGGGGCTTTGGCTCAGATGAGCTCGGCTCCTACCTCTGGCTCGGAGCCCACTGTCCCGGTGCCAGGGGTATCAATGGTTTCCACAGATCTGTCGGTGCCTTCGAAGCCATGAGTAGAGTTATGTCTCCTAAGACATCTTCGACTTCAGGTCTGGCTGCCTCCTACCCAAAAGCACCTGTGTCTCCTTCTGCTTCACAGATCCTTGCCAAGCGTAAAGACCCAGAGCCACAGGAAGCCCCATTGGGTGTGGCCTCTGCTCTTCCAAGACCTCATAGGAAGTCCCCACTGATGAAGTTCCCAGGAAGAGAATCTGTAAGAGGAAGCATTTCGACTCACCACAGGAGTCCCTCACATCCGATACTGACTTGGATGAACCAGAAGGGTCCCCACGGTCCCCCTCTGAGGATATCTCATTTGCTGAGATATTAGAAATCCTTAGGCAGAGGGGTGACTGGCAGTCCATCAACCCTACTGAAGACGAGTTGGTTCTCTTTAAAGCTTTCGAGTCTCAGCCCTCCACCTCTTTGGTGTCTCCGCCCTTCATTGAGCTTATGCAGCTGGTCTCACGAAGGGCATGGGATCTCCGGACACCATGGAGCCTGTCCCCAGGAGGCCTAATAAATTTATTTCTGCCCCCCCAGGACAAATCTTTTCTTACTAAGTGTGTGCCAGTTGATGCCATGGTGGTGGCGGCAGCCACCAAAAAAGAAATTTCAGAATCTTCCTCCTAACAGAGATTCTAGGATCATTGATAGTTATGGGAAGCGTACTTACAGTTCAGCGACTTTTGCACTGTGTTCACTCAACTATCTAACCCATTTTACTAGACTGTAAAGAGATCTCCTCAAAGAGCTCGGAGATACTCTTCAGGGTACAGTAGCTGCAGGAGCTTCAGATAAAGTTGCCTCCCAGCTTATATATATATATATATACACACACACACACATGTGTATATGGACTCAGAAACTAATATATAATATCCTAAAATACATATATTCAAACAATTACTGCAGAAATAAAAAAACTATACAATTTATATATATATATATATATATATATATATATATATATATATATATATAAAATGTAAAATTCATTTTAAAGGTCTAGCTTTTAAATAAGGCTTAATAGATGCCCTATCATTGAGGCCAGGGACTCTATCTGCTTCCAGTTGTAATATCCATTTTAATTCACATTGTTCTGTCAGGTTTTTCAGATCCCCTAGTCTTAACTTGGTCTTAAGCATTCTATCACTCTAAACCTAAATCTATGTGTATAATTAAACATGGCTGAGTGTTTGGCAAGTGCACTCCTTTCTACATCTTGATTTCTCATTGCTGCTAGATGTTCCCTAACCTGTTCCCTTGGCTTGGCAAGTGCAGTCCTTTTTACATCTTGATTTCTCATTGCTGCTAGATGTTCCCTAACAGAATGGGTGAGCTGATCCAGGGCATTGGAATTGATGAATTCCAGGAAGCGTTGGGCCAGGGTATTGGTGCATGAGTATTTTTCTCAGTTGATGGGAGGGGTAGTTGAAGTCACCTAGTGTGAGAGTGTTGGGTTGGACCCTAATAGTTTCCAGGGTGCTTAGGAACATGGAGTGAGAGTTTGGGACATGGTTGGGGACCTATAGCAGGCTACGACCTGAATCACTGTCTTACCCAATGTTAGTTGTACCTGAAGTATCTCAGATGCATTATGCTGGGCTACTAGTCTGGAGGTGTGCATATCCTGTATGAATATGGAGACACCCCCGCCTTTGGAGCTTCGGTCCATGTTCTGGGGCCGAAAGGTGTGGAATGATTTATAGCCTGGTAGTGCAGGGGTGTTTTCTGCTGCTTTAAACCAGGTCTCCATTACAGCACAAATGTCGGTGTTCTCCATTTTGAGAAGTGCTTCGAGCAAGTGCATCTTGAGATTTCGGCTTCTAGCACTGAGCAGCATGACCCTCAGATTGCATTTATTTATAGCTGTTATGGTGGTAATTTGGTCTTTGGTCTTTGGAGCATCGCCTAAGAAAGACACAATAGGGGTGGCAAGAGCCTTAGCCATTATCCGAAAACTTAGGGGTGACAGATGCATACCATCTCTGGCAAAGCATCGAGATCTGTCAGTCATGTCATCCCAAGCAGACAGATACTGGATCCCATTAGAATAACACCAGAAACTTAGCCATTTGTTGAAGTCAGTCATTTTCTTCTTGTACTGCAGTATAATTCTGGATGATGGTAGGATGCTGCTCAGGGCTAGGGTCATACCTGCCTGGGCCAAATAATCTGATAGCTCCTCCATGTTTCTTTTCATGTGGTCCAGGGAGGTGCATCTCAGGTCATTCACAACCCACATGGACAGTGACAGAGTCATGCTTGTACTTGTGGAGTGACCTGAGTGCGTGAGTTGTGTCGGATTCTGGCACCTGATTGCTGACTGTTACCTTCTTATTCAACCTAGAGAGTGGGACATCAGTGTGCCTCACTATCGAGTCACGTATGATTAGCTTATTGGGAAAGCTGTTTTGCCTTAGGGGCTTAGGTTGAGGGGCACACTTTGTAGGTGAGCTAATGTGTCTTGTGGTTTGTGCTGTGTTGTGGTAATCAAGTGCATTTTTGCCTTGGAGGTCTCTGCTGTTTAGATAAATTTCTCTTGAGAGCCGCTGCAAAGATGGGTGTGTGGTTTGTGTTTTTATAGGAGAGCTGTGATGGTGGGTGTTCTGGAGGGCTATGTGTTGAATGTGGTGTGGTGCAGGTGTTGACCACCTCCTTTTGACCAGCTATTCCGGTTTTGGTTTGAGAGTGCATGGCTTCCAATTTGGATATACAAGTGCATCTCTCACAAGTCTGAGTGTTGGGAGGTAAGAGGAGAGGGTTATCTGTGTGCATAAGGCAGTTGCTACACTGCCTCAGAATGCCCAAGTTCACCTCTCCTTAAGTGATCTGTTTTTTTTTCTCCTTTATAAAAATGTATGCTCACTATCAAGCTAGAAGCATTTTCTACTTGTTCAGAATTCAACAAAAATTATTTGTAATATCTCTGATGTTATCTTCTATGGGTGTGTGTTTGCTACATTGTTGGTACATCTGAATTTTTTTAAAAGAATCGAGTAGACTTTCAAAAATACTGTTTGGATTTGTTTTTTCATTTAGTGATCTGGATCCTCTTCAGGCACCTCTTTGGTCTGTCAGAGTAAGAAAGGCTGATAATCCACAGTGTTTATTGGGTAAGAATTAAGACAGTACTTGTACATAAACTAATTTCTTTTTTTTTCAGTTAGCACTAATTTGACTGCATTTGTTTTAATTGTTATACTGCAGGTGATTTCCTTTCTGAATTTTTCAAGCTGTCTTGTCGGAAAGAGTCAACTGATGAGCTTCTTGGAAAGTCAACATTTGAAGAAGAGGGGAAGGGTAAGCACTTTAGAAATGAGCAGTACCACCTGAAGCTCTCTGTGCTGATGTTCTGGCATGTGAAAAGCTGTTGTTTTCAACAGTGATAGCTGAGGTGCTATTGAGTTGCGATACAGAATTCCTTTACAGAGATCTTTCTGCAGAATCAGCATTCTGAAGGGGTGGGCAGCAAAGAGTAGAAGCCTCTAGTTATGCTGATTTGTGTGCATGCACAAGCAACCCACTGATTCATGCAGATGAATTTGAACAGTCTCTCTCTTGTATTCTCATCTTCATTACTTTGAGTGATGTGGACTGGCATGGAACCCACATTCCACTGAGTCAGACAGTTCCTAGTGGTAAAAGATGAGAGGTCACTTTGATCCCAAACCTTGCTGGAATGTACCACCAATGACCACCATGCTCCCTCACTCATTGCCATTCACACTGGTGGTTGTCCTGACCATTAGTATCATTCCCTAGTTTAAATCAAGAACATTGTGGTCTTGCACCTGCAAACAACTGCTAATTCTTTGTAAAATAATTAAAAAAAATCTCCCTATCCATATTCACTGCAGTATAACATATTAGTTATATACGCCCTGTAATAGTGAATCTTAAGTTGTCCTTGATGCACCATGATCAAGCCATCATGTCTTGACATTGGTAGTCCAGACCTTGAAATAAAAAATAAAATCTATATTATTATGTATTCCAAGCTAGCACTCACACAGGCATCCTTCAGTAGTGACCTTGCCTGCTCCAAATCCTTGAGGTTATTTTTCCCATGTCTGAACTCGGTCCTTAGCCCAATGATGTCAACTCCCTGAAATGAAGAAAAAACATCCCATCATTAAATCACAGATGTTGTTTCATGTTCACAATTTGCATACATGTGCATAAATAAAATTCTTACCATCTACTCATTGTGCATTTTTACCCAATACTCATCCTGAGACTTCAGCAGTGACCATGGCTGTACCATATACCCCCCACAGTTAGGGTCTTTAACAGGAAACAGTCAGATATCAGTCCAGCATTTTCCATTTTCTGAATTAAAGACCACCTGTGGCATGCCATCTTTAATGCCACTGCACTCATGACATAAGGAGATGGGACGGAGGTACAGGGTTAAAAAAAATCCACACTGCCTGAAGATGATAGCTCATCTTGCTTGATTGTCATCCAACTCACAGCATGATTGTAACCAGCCAGTGGAAAAATGACTGGGTTATAAGAGAGAGAGAGAGACATGCTTAGTAATCTGGGTAGGGAGGCTAGAACTAAAACAGAATGAGTGCAGCAAAAAAAAAAAATGTCTATTGTCTCACATTCCTTTACTGCAGATTTAGCACGTGGGATAAAGTATCACTCATCACCTACTGTAAAGAATAGTTTGATTTCTGGCCAGTATGTTTTTAGGTTACTCAACAGTAAGGTTGTGCTATTGCAATATGTTGTTGTGTCTCTCATTTGAATTAGCTGTGGATCATATTTTTTCGAGCTCTTTCCACTGGGTGGAACACTGGAGTAGAGAACACCCTACTTATGCTCCCTTGCAGCTGTTTTTAAAATGTAATTCTACATTTGGTATTGGTGCCTACTGAAGACAGTCCTGCCCCTGGGCTAGGGGCATGTGTGCATTTGGTGTCTCCAGTCCTTTTTTAACAACTCGCATAGTTCAGATCTTCTAACAGTTGCTGTTAAAAATTCCCTCTGTTTGATGCTTAAGGATAAAACAGATCTTCCAGGTGTGCCTGCATTCAGCAGTTTGAGTCTGGATCACTGCAGGAGCTGCCTTTTTATCTGGGAATGGAGCACAACATTGATGGTTGTCACAAATGCCAGTGCTTTACCCTCTGATTCACTTCATCTGTATGCAGCCTGAATCTTTCATAGGGGCAGCTAATGATTTCAGGTGGGAACATACAAGGTAGGAGATATTGAGATAAATCTGAACCAAATTATGTCTCCACTTCAAAATCCAAGATGATGACAGTGATCTCCAGTATTTGTGAGAATGTGTCATCCTGTTTGTCTGTAGACTGATGTGAGGTTGACTGAACAGACCTTCCCCCTTTTTAATAGCCACGTTTCTGGTTTTGTCATCCTCCAACATTGAATCTAGCTGATTCTCCACATGTATGAAAAGAGCAGACACTCAAATCACTTGAACATGTTTTTGTGTCACAGCTGAGGTTCAAGGGATCGCTATGTTTGCTATTTTTGACCTACACAACCATTCCATAGAGACAGCCTCCACTTTTTAAATACCTAGGACTCTATTTTGATCAGTCAGTAAATTTCCATTTCCATATAGACAAAGTGAAAGTGAAAACAAACTCCCTCCTCCTCTTGGCCAAAATAATCTCCCCTTTTCTACCACAAGTTGCTAGAGCAACCATTGGCAAAGGAGTCCTCCTTTCTCAACTTGAGTATGGACTCCCAATTTTTATTCCTGCCTCCTATAAAAACATAGTCACACTCCAGACTGTCACTAACAGCATCTTGCCAGTTCATTATAAAGTCATCTCTCTGTGAGCATCACTGTATTACCTTTAGAACAAAATGTCTACCCACAAAACAAAGATCTAACGTACTTGTACGATACCAGCTCTACAAACTACTCCAACTCCATACATTTACTTTCCTTGCAGCTAAACTTCATGAAAAAAACTCCTCGTACAACCTGAAACACTCCTCACAAGACACACCAACTCCTGTTAACCCTAGAGCCACCAAACTCCACAGCACTGCACATGCTTTCTCCTCTTCGGCACCTGCTCTTTGGTAAACTCTCCCATCAGCTTTAAGGAAATCAACACTTATTCCAAATTCAAAATGCAAGTAAAAAATCACTTCTTCATCCAAGCCAATTGCTCCTGCTTCAACACAGAACATATCACCTAACATATCTCCTTTCAAAGTCTCTTCTGCTCTCTCAAGATTTATTGAAGATTTACATACTTTAGAAGCTAATGTATATATTGCACATAGCACTATGCTTGAGCAATATAATGTATGTACACAGTTTGCCCTACGCAATTAGCCTGAACTACTCTGCTACTGCTTACATTTCTGTATTTTTTGTTTGAGCAATGTTTTGTATTTCACCTGTAGTAAATCTAAAATTGATTAATATTGATCAGTGCATTGCCCTGTTAAGCAAATATAACTGAACTATAATAAGACCTCTTCTGAATGTACCCACCTGTCTGCTTTCCAGGCATCCCAAAGCAGGCTGCTTTGTTGTTTCTTTTAACAAGCCTAGATCTCTGAAGCCCTTCTGACATTTAGGTGCTTATCTTTTAAGCAGGCAATCAAAGGCTGTTAATTTTGTTAAACATCTTTATTAAATATATTTTTCAAAAGTGACATAAGTACATATACAGTAATAGAAAAGAAACCAAACCATAACACAAACCATTATAACATTTTCTTTATTTTCATGCAGTATAAATATATGTTTGTTTCAACATTTCACTCCAGCGTTGTATACATTCCTCAATTCTTGCCTTTCCTTTACATATTAGTCTTCATCCTGAACATTATTCTACATGTATTTTTCCCACAAATTCCATTTATTTAATGTAACTTGCTCCTTTCCTTTTCTAAAAATCTTATTACCAGTTATTTTATCTCATTTGCACTATTCAATACTTCAGTTACAGTTGGTTTACATGTTGATATCCTGTAATTGCTTTTGGCAGCCGTTAGCATTAAACTTCGACCATACTAAGCCTGGACAATTCAGATCCTGTATCTCAGCTCAAATGAATCATTTCCTTAGTTGCAGCCATTTGCTCCCCCAACATTTCTGACAAAATACTCTCTGGGGATTACTTAAAGCTGCTTAGAGTATAGAAATACCTATCCAAACACTTCCAAACACAAACAGTAAACCTTCTGGACTTTGTTGCATAATTGGGTGCCATACAAATGTCTTCCTATTGAACATTTGTATGTTGCCTTTCCCCTCTCTGTTCCCAATCTTTTTTAACCTCTTCTGATTAATCCTTCTCATGTCCTTGTGTTGGTATCAGCTCAGATGGATATAAAAGATCCCACAGCACCTATCAAAAACAGTAGGGGAAGCTCCCAATGCTCTCTCCAAATTTCCCCTAGTAGTATAAATACCACATCAGTTTCTCCTGAAAAGAGGCCGTCAGTTTAGTGGAACTAACTCTTAGTATTTAATGATTTTTTCTTTTGCCACAGTTTTACCAGGAGCAGCTCTTTCTGTTGGTATGATTGCATCTTTTCAAATGTAGGTCTTGGCTGCTTTCTCATGGCAGTAGTTAGAGTATACACACAATGTGACCACTCAATTAACAAATCCTGCTGTGGAATATCAGCCCAGATGCTTATTTGTACTTTCATAAAATTAATGCAGTCCCTTCCTTTCATTTTCTCTGGTATAAGAAAACTTCTCAGGTTTCTCTGTGTATCCTGTCTTTCTAATTCTGTTTTTTTTAACAGCTTTTCTCGAGAATCCTTATGTTCAACTAGATTTTCTCCGATTCTTTGCAGTTTTCTCCGTTCATCTGAATATCTAGTTAAAAGCTTTTTTCTTCAGTCTTTTGTTGTTTGACTTTATATATTCCTTCATTGTTTCACTTATGTAAAACCCTGTGAGTACATTTGACTTATTTATTTATTTTTTTTAAATTACTGGAGGTCATAGGTTGGCACTAGGCTATCGGCCCTAGGGCCTATACAAGCCTAGCCACAAAAATACCCTGGCTATTTCTTCCCACAGTATTTACTTCCCTGGACCCCTGTCTAGCAGGGCGACTGACGTGATATCTGGGTTATCTACTGTAACTCTACCAAAGCTGAAACTTGAGCTGTTGCAAGATCCTTCCCCGACAGAATTTTCTTCTTCTCCTTTTCTAGTTGATTTTCTCTTACTTTCTCAAGTTTTCTGATTTGCTGACAGTGTACTAGACAATAACTGAATTTCATCCAAATTTGGTAGCCTTTACTGGCTTCCTTTTCTCAATTTCAGATTTTCACACTGGGAGAGCTCCGATCAACCCTTTGATCAGTGTGCAGCCATTTTGGAAGTCAGGCTGTTGATAAATTTGACAATAGTATCTATTCTTTTACCACCTTTGACCTCTGGGCTGTTGTTTATCCGGTATGTCTCATTTCCAGATTTGTTTTGCAGATCAGAAAAGGGGTGCCCTTCCTGACATTCAGGAGTGTAATTTACTTGAGAAAGTTAACACATTATCTTTGAGAACTTTCCATGTGGTCTGTGTGGCCACTGGTATTTTCCTGCACAGCACAGCATGGCTCAGATTTTCTTTATTTCAGGATGAATTATAATATCTTATTCTGCATGCTGCTTTAGGAATGGGAGGCTCTTTGGTGAGCCATCTGAGGAGATATCCATCAAAATGAGTGATGATACATGTGCCCTTCAGCACAGGAACAGTTAATTATCTCCCTTCCTTCAGGTTTAATTTGATCCATTCATTGTGAAATAAGTGGGAGAAGACTACCATACTCTTTCTGGGCCTTATTCAGAGTCCACCCATGAGAATTTTAATATAATGCCTTCCCCCAACAATTTTGACTGTCCCTCTTGCGCTTCTTTAATATGAGGGTGATTTTTCTGTTTGCTGCAGCCTGAAAAAACATTGCACCAAAACAGTGTAAGATTAGCATTACAGAAAAAGATAACATCCTGGAATTGTTCAGGCTGTCCCTGGCTCATCCTCCTCTGATAGCTTTTCTTATACTAAATGTTATAGCTACAGGCTGAATTTCATTTCCTTTATGCCAGAGGGTAGTAAAGTTCTGAAGGTGGAATACGGAAAAGGGTTTTAATTCTCTTGTTTCCTTGCTATCCTAATAGGGGGGGTCTGGCTTCATTCTGGGTCAGAATGATATTAACATTTGCATCATTGTGTAGGTCAGTTTTCAAGGCTGCTGCTCCTACAGAAGTTTTGAACAACATCAATAACCATGACAGATGCCTTTTGGCTTTTCACTATTTAGGAGCTATACTAGAGTTTCCTTTACTGTTTATGTTCACCGCATCCTGTGTAAGATGTTGCTATATGGCCCTTCTGCACTCCCTGAGTCTTTATTAATGTATCAGCAGGGGTAATGCAAGCCCTACTGTAGTGCAGTACTTTGATGTTTTCCTTTTGGGACCTGTCATTATTGGTGGCTCCTTCCCAGGTTTCATTAATGGATGTTACTAGCCAGAACTTTGTTTTGCATACACTTGTTTGCATTAGTAGGGTGAAGGCCTCCCTATTTGCATTGCAGCATGTGACGAGGGCACTTTACCTGGGGGCAGTATCTAAGGTGTCTTAATACTCACCACTGTCTCCAGTAAGGGAGTGTCACTAAAAGCAGGGATAGAAATACGCAATTTCCTGTAAAAGTACACCAGGAATAGGTTCCATATCTGGGGCTGGACTATATGTTTTACTCCATGCTCCCAAGTGAATCTCCATACTAACTACTGCAGAGAACAGTGTCCCACTTTGACACAGATTTACCTGCTGTGTTCCTTTCCACATATTACAAGGTAACAGTTGCCACCAGTCAGATACCACAATACCCTTAAAAAGGGGTGATAAGTTATATTGGGTAAAATAGATATTGATACAAGTGGTAGCATGTAACCCAAGCAGTAAGGCTTTTCGGAGTGGCCCTGGTGTTATTTCAGAAAGCATAAACACTCTCAAGTTATAATAACCAGCCACAATGAGAGGTAGTGAGGCATTTAATAAAACAAGTAAATACTGAATAACTGATTCCAATAAACATCAACGTTTCACACACAGGAAATATGAAAATAATACTGTAGGATAGATCTCAGATTGATTTTGGAAAACCGCTAACTATCTAGCTGTAGTTCCCTGACTATCTCAAGATTAACTCTCCCTATTTAATCTAAATAAATAATTTAGCAGGGCAAGATTATACTCTCACTTCTGCAAGGTAAGATCAGAAATTATTTCCTCAATCTAGGCTGTCATCTGCCCTCAGCAACTGAAACAACTACTCTGGAAACAGCTGGACTACTCCTATTGAACAGCTCTGGAAAACAACTACTGAGCAATAAGTCAACCACTGACTCAGAACCTGCTTTTTATAGCAAATCTTTTTCAAAAGTAACAGGAAGCTGTCATGAGAATTCTACTCGCATATCAGACTTTGAAAAGCAAACAAACAGCTGCAGTGAAGATTCTATTCTCCCAGCCCTGACACACAATGGCATCACATTTAGGTCAGCTTACTCTGGCATAGCATGCTTTCAGAATTCTCCCCACAAAGAACAAATATATTTGGTCAGCCAGAAGAACATCGTTTGGCTTTCAAACATCTTGCATAAATCAGAGTGATAATCGAAAGACATAAACTTATTTACAAAATTAGAGCTAGTCATGCTGGCATTTGTAACACAGGGTAATTTACAATTATTCACAAAACTTCAGCCAGTCATGCTAACACAGATAACAATATTTAATATCCTCACATTTCTCCCCCCTTTGAAGACTCGAGCGAGATTTTCAAGTGACCCTGGAAAATTGTTGTTTGAGAAACATGGGGCTGACTGAAAATGTATCAGCCTATACCCTGTCTTGAGAATCCATCTACAGTGGCATTACTGAAATCTGGACTGGCTAATACAGGGGGCCCTCCAAAAGCTTCTTTAAGTTTTTGGAATGCTTGCAATTTTGGTCCACACTACCTTATCAGGCTTGTTTTTCCTTGTTAGGTCAGTAAGGGGTGCAGCTATTGCACTATAGTTGAGCACACATTTTCTGTAGTACCCTGCTGACCCTAGGAATACTCTAACATGATTTTTGGTTATAGGGACAGACCACGTCTGAATAACCTCCACTTTGGCAGGTTCTGGACTAATCTTACCACTCCCTACTCTATGCCCTAGGTAGGAGACCTCTGCCATACCCACCTGACAATTTCTAGGCTTAATGGTCAACCCTGCCCTTTTTAGTCTGCCTAAGACCTTCCTGACATGTTGAAGGTTCTCTTGACAGGAATGACTGTAAATGGCAATATTGTCCAAATAAGCAAGAGCATAGTCTCCTGCTCCTACTAAGATATGATCTGCTAACCTCTGGAAAGTTGCTGGGGCACTCTTCATTCCAAAAGACATCCGTGTAAATTCATATAATCCAAACGGTATTATAAAAGATGACCTCTCTCCAGTAGTGGGAGCCAAGGGCACCTGCCAGTATCTCTTGGTCAGATCAGTAGTGGTCAGATACTTAGTCCACCCAGCTGTTCTAAAGCGTCATCTGTTCTAGGTATGGGGTATGCATCAGACTCTGTATAACTGTTTAGTTTTCTGTAGTCTATGCAGAATTTTACACTGCCATCTTTTTTCAGTACCAGTACTAATGGGTTTAGCCCAAGGTCTACTGGACTCCTGGATTACCCCCATCTCCAACATCTCCTTTATAGTCTAATTCAAAGTCTGTTTGACTTGCTCAGGCACTCTGTAAGGAGCTTGCTTAATAGGGCTTTGGGGTCCTGTATCCATATGATGCTGCACTAGGTGGGTGCACCCAGGCTTCCCAGTGAACATGCCCCTAAACTCCTGTAACACTTGTTTTTCTTTAACCTGAATAGGGGATAGCCACTGAGATATTGCTACCTCTCCCACAGAAGTGTCAGCCTAAGCCTCAGTGTGAAGATCAATCACTCCTCCTGCCATCCACCACAAATACTCAGCATCAGGGCCATCTCTGTCATGATATGGTTTCATCATGTTAACATGGTACACCTTATGTCCCTGCCTCCTGCCTACCTCTTGACACTGCTCACAGGTCCTGCAGTACCCTGTTACATCCTTTGTAATCCCATGCCAGTAAAAGTTTGCATAGTGTGTCTCTTAGTGTGCTTTATGCCCATGTTACCTGCAAAAGGAATGTCGTGGGCTATGGCTAGAGGTGCCAGACGGTAGGCTCTGGGTTATACCAACTGCCGTATTCTCACCCTCTAGCCCTCCCTCAGGGGTCCACTCTCTGTACAGTAACCCTTTATTATCTGCAAAAGAAATGTCATGGGCTATGACTAGAGAAGCCAGATGGTAGGCTCTGGGCTGTATCAACTGTTGTATTACCTCACCCTCTAGCCCTCTCTCAGGGGTCCACTCTCTGTACAGTAATCCTTTTTTTTCCACAAAAGGATTGTCATGGGCTATGGGTAGAGATGCCAGATGCTAGGCTGTGGGCTATACCAACTGCCATATTACCTCACCCACTAGCCCTCCCTCAGGGGTCCACTCTCTCTACAATAACCCTTTATTAGAGTATACAGACTTCCCTTTTCCTTGATCATCAGGTGCCTTCTTAGCTACCTATCTCAACTCTGTCTTTGTAACCTCTCCCATCTCCCTTTCCAGAGGAAGCCCAGTACCTTCTGACAGCGGTGCCTCACTGTCAGCCTGGGTGCTACCACTCACCTCCGTCCTTGTAGTTACCATGTCCACAGGAACACCGATACCTACCAGCAACCGTGGTTCACCTTCAGGCTCACTGCTACAAGATAGCTGCCTCCCTGAAGTAACCACATCACCAGCCCCAGCTTCAGGCTTAGGATCTGTCTGGGTCTCCCTCAGGCTACCAGACCTACATGCCTGTCTCCAAGCTTGACTGTGTGTAACTGCATGCACACAAGGTACTACATGATCAGAATCATTCCCTATTAAGACATCTGCAGGGATATCCTCAAACGCACCTGCTTGTTCCCTTTTCCACCCTCCCACTCAAGGTGAACTTTAATTAAGGATATTTGGAATGAGGTCCCTCCTAGAGCTGGCCAAGCAAGTACTGGTCCTCCTTAACTACTGCAGGCCTCACAATGGTTATATCAGAAGCTGCGTCTCTCTTAGCAGTGTCCTATCTTCCATCCACTAAGATAGGATACAAGTTTTTGTGATAGGTTGCCTCCTCTGTTGTTTCCAGACAACTTACCTCTGGCTTTCTGTCATTCCCACTTGCTGGCCCTCTCACCTTTTGTTTCTCCCTTTGCTTCAGTGGACATTTGTATGTTACGTGGCCCCTCTGATTACATTTGAAACTAATTTCTGATCCTGACCGTGTGCTTGAACTAGTGGCTTCCCCTGTTACTGGTGAACTCTGTTGGAGTGGTTTAGGCTGCCCCCCACGGGATCTCTTATGTCCATGTGCAGCATTGGGTATCCCTTTCTTATGCAGTAGTGTCCTCCTTGCCAAGGAGAGATCCCCTTTTCTGCCCAACTCATGTTGCAGAGTTGCACTCTGTCTACCAACTCAAGCCTCATGTCCTGAGGCAGAGTGCCGAGAGCTTGTTCCCTCACCAAAATGTCTGCCAGTCCTTCAGAAGTGGTGACCTGACACCCACTCACCCACCTGTGAAGGTAAATACTTAAATCAGCAGTGTAATCACATACACTTTCATCTGCCTTGCATCTGTGTGTGCAAATTTTTTTCTATACATTTCAGGGGTTAATTTGAAACAGTCAAGTAAACATTGATCTGAAGTAGTTAACTTCATTTGATCAGCAACCTATGGGTATCGGATCCGATTCGGATCCGAGCCGGCAACTTTCCTAGCAAAGATCCGAACTCCAAGCTCCTCCCCCTACCCATAATGCCCTGCTACCTCCCTCTAACCCATAGATCTCGTTTGCCATGGCTTCTTGAAGCATCTGAGAATGAGCTCCTAGCATTGGGTTTTGTGAGTTGTCTAGATTATTTAGCTTTTCCACGTAAATTCACTTTTTCTGAGTGTGTGTGACACCCCTTCTCTCCCATTTATCTGGGTAGTTTATCTTTAGTTCTTTACTTAGTGTAAATTTAAATCCCCTCCCCCTTCTGTCTGTGTGTGAAGGTGTGTGCGTGTGGGCCTAATCCTGTTAGTATATCCGAGGCCCCAAAAGCTATTTTTTCAAAATGCTCCGAGTGTGGCCATAAGCTGTCCCCAGCGGATGGCCACACTCGGTGCATTATTTGCCTGGGTGTAGACCATCCTTCTTCAGGCTGCACTATCTGTGCAGCCTTCATTCCCAGGGCTTTGAGGGATAGCGGACTAAGCTAGTCCTCGTGGGCCTTTTGCCCCCAGATTCAGCTTCGTCCTCCTCCCCTTCTGTGGCACCACCCACAGCCGCGACTGCCCCACCGACCATTCCCTCTCCCCTGGCCAGGATTCAAACTCCCGCTTCAGCTCAGGAGGAAAAAAGACAGGAAGGATAAAGAGCGGGAGAGAGACAGGCATCATAGCCACAAGAGGCGGACCGATTCAGCTCCCTCGGCCCCGCCATCTAAGCAGCTAGCATCTCTTCTTAAGGTCTCTGGGTCTTCCCCCTCCAGGCCTCGATCTCCACATTTCTCCCCGGAGCCGGAGGAGGAGACCCGGTCACCTTCGAGGTCATCCAGGCGGCCTTCCCAGCCAGCCTCGGCAGCCTCATCCAGGTCCACTAGAAGTTTATCTAACGTGGATATGGATCGGATGATGCGTCGATTTCTTCAGGCCTAGCTGCAGATGGGAGTGCTCTTGCCTCCCCCCCCCCTCCGGGGGGGGAGCTTGACCCCTTTTTCGGCCCCATTGCTCCTTCTCAGACCCGCTACCGGGGCTCGGAGCTGTCGGATCCGAGTAGCTTCGGAGCCGGGGTGGTGTCGGCGCCAACAGTGTTTACTACTTCGGCTCCGACTGTATCTTCCAGTTTGTCGGATCCATTTTCGGATCCGAGCTGTAGGGGCCGTGAGATGAGCGTCGGATCCGGAGGGGTTAGTGTGCCTTCAGCTCCGTTGAGGTCAGATCGCACTGCCCGATCCACGCACCGGATCCGAGGGGACTGCTTTCGGATCCTAGCGAGAGTAGCTCACCCTCAGCATTTGACATCATGGAGAGGGTTCTTTCGAGGGATTTGAGGTCCCAGGCTCTGGCTACGGATCCACCCGCCATTCCCTCTCAGACGGGCCTATCTTCCATCATCCGGCCACAGCGACAGCCTGCGCCTACGTACCAGATGGTTCCCATGGAGGAACAGGACATTGTTGGTGAGCCCTCCTCAGATAGCCTTCCTAAGGAGGTCCCTCACAAACGTAAGTGCAAGAGGAGGCACTTGGACTCACCCAAGTCCCTCACAGAAGACACGGACTTGGAGGAAGGGGAAGGTTCCCCCAGGTCACCCCCCAACGAAGACGTCTCCTTCGGAGACATTATGGAAATGCTTCATATTAGAGGGGGGTGGTCAGCCCAAAAGCCTTCCTCGGATGAGGCTGTCTTTCAGGAGGTGTTCGACACAGGCCCATCTACCTCTTGGGTGTCCCCTCCTGCCGATCCCCTGGTGGACCTCATAACTACCAGGACATGGAAGGAGATGGACACTGTGGAGCCAATACCCAAGAGACCGGACAGGATTCTCAGCCCCCCCACAGACAGGACAGTTTGGAGCAAGGGTGCCACTGTAGATGCCATGGTGGTGGCGGCTGCCACCAAAAAGGAATTAGCACAGGAAAGTTCCTTGGTACATCCTCCAGACAAGGAGTCTTGGGTGATGGACCGCCTCGGGAAGCGGATGTTCGCTTCAGCGACCTTCACTGTAAGGTCACTGAATTATATGGCACACGTGATTCGACTACAGCGAGATCTAATCAAAGAGTACGCTGGGTCACTCCCAGAGTCCATGTCGGCCGAGGACAAACGGACCTTCTCGGCACGAATGGCCACTCTTAAGTCTATTAGGAATACCTCTATGCGGCTTGTTTCCCACGCCACGGAAGGAGCGGCTAGAGCCAGCGGAACAGGCATTGTCTTACTACGACAAGCCTGGCTCCATCTCTGCGACTTTGCGGAACCCTTCAAGGCTTCCTTCGCGAATGCCCCCTTTGACAGTTCTATGCTTTTTGGCAAGACCGTCCGCAATACGCTACTCCAGAGCGAGAAGAATGGGAAAACGTCTACCGTCGGGATCCGCTTCTCGGCTCCTCAGAGGTCCTTCTCCAGGAACCAAAGAGGACAGAAGAAGATGTGGTTCGGAAATCCCAGCAATCCCATTTCACTCCGGATCCCTCATCCTTCAGAGGCAGAGGAGGACAGGGTGGACGCCGGCCCAGAGGCAGAGGGGGGCCGAAGAATTTTGGGTCGAGGGAACCCTTTTCCAATCGACCCGAGCATCAACCCTGAGGGGTTGCCCGACTGCTCCTCTCTGGAGGCAGTCGGGGGCCGCTTCTCTGAACATCTAGCACATTGGGAGTCCATTACGACAGATCACTGGGTGCTCCAGATCATATCCAGAGGTTACTCAATCCCATTCCTAAATACTCCCCCCCCCCCCGGTCGGGGCACCTCCCCGATGTACCACCCAATCAGAGGGAGGTAGCAGCCCTAGAAGTAAAAGAACTTCTAGAAAAAAGAGCCATCCAGCATGTCCCCCCCCCCAGTTAATCTGGATCAGGCTTCTACTCCAGGTTCCTTTTGGTGCCAAAAAAGACGGGGGACTTATGGCCAATTCTCGATCTGTCTACACTGAACCTATCAGTTGCCAAAGAGAAGTTCCGGATGGTCACCATTCAATCCATTCTCCCACTATTACAGGAGAATGACTGGATGTGCTCCAT
Source organism: Protopterus annectens (assembly GCF_019279795.1). Taxonomy (NCBI): domain Eukaryota; kingdom Metazoa; phylum Chordata; order Ceratodontiformes; family Protopteridae; genus Protopterus; species Protopterus annectens. The sequence goes on from NC_056737.1 coordinate 1,402,989,561, forward strand.
AGACCTCAAGGATGTGTACTACCATGTTCTAATGGACAAGCGATCCAGGAGGTTCCTCCACTTTTGGCTGGGAGCCAGCCACTATCAGTTCAGGGTCCTACCCTTCGGTCTCACCACAGCCCCAGGGTGTTCACCAAGGTCATGGTAGTTGTATCGGCCCACCTGAGGCTTCAGGGAATTCAGGTCTTTCCTTACCTGGACGACTGGCTCCTAGCTGCCCCCACCAGGCATCTACTATGTTCAGTGAGAGACTACTTCCTATATCTCGCCCGCTATCTAGGGATCACGATCAACCACAAGAAATCCTTCCTTCAGCCTACTCAAATTTTGGATTTCATAGGGGCCAGGATAGACACAATTCAATCCAAAGTCTTTCTGACATCGGACAGACTGCGCAATCTAAACCTACATGTTTTGGCTCTTCTTCAGTCCTCGGCGCCTCCAGAGGAGTTATTCCTGAGGGCTTTGGGGTCCATGGCAGCGGACATCAACTTGTCTCCGCTCGCGCGTCTGAATATGAGGATTCTCCAATGGACCTTACAGGTCCAGTGGTCCATTCTGCTTCATCCCTTGTCTGCTCCTATTCCTCTCAGCAGAGTTTGCAGGGAATCTCTACTTTGGTGGCTCCATTCCAAGCATCTCCGGGAAGGGCGCCCCTTCTCCATGTCCCCACCCCAAGTCACAGTGACCACGGACGCGTCTCGCCTCGGGTGGGGGGGGGGCAATGCATGGGCAGCACCGTCCAAGGCATGTGGACTCACACAGACCTTTTTGCATATCAATGTCCTGGAGATGAGGGCGGTGCTTGTAGAGTTGCAAGCTCTCCATGCCCTTCTTCCTCTGGGGAGTATTGCAATTCAAACAGACAACATGTCAGTGGTCTGGTACATCAACAAGCAAGGGGGAACCAGATCTTACCCACTTTGCCGGGAGGCCATGAGAGTGTGGGAATGGGCGATATCCACCAACCACTTTCTCATAGCAACGCACATACCGGGTCGGTCAAACATCCTTGCGGACAAGCTGAGTCGGATTATCCTCTTGCCCTACGAGTGGTCTCTGAACCCCTTAGTAGCGAAACAGATCTTCCTCAGATGGGGTCAACCTTGCTGCGATCTGCTCGCGTCACCTTCGAACGCAAAGTGCAGTGAGTTGTTCGATCAAATTTCCCCACCAGGGGAAAACCCCAGAGACACTCTAGTTAATGCTTGGCCATCCGGTCTTCTTTATGCTTATCGTCCTCTTCCGCTGATGACAAAATTCTTGCAGAAAGCTCGTCAGTTGGGGAGCAGAGTTATCCTCATAGCCCCATTCTGGCCTCGTCAATCATGGTTCCCTTGTCTACGGTCTCATCTAATGCATCCTCCCTGGATCTTAGATCCCCTTCCGGATCTGATTTCTCATCCCCTGGGATTGAGGACCCCCGACCTGGACAACCTCAAGCTCTCGGCTTGGTTGATCCAGTTCCCTTGATGGCTAGGACTCCCGGTATCTCATCCTCGGTTAAAGCCATTCTGTTGGCTGCACATAAACCCTCTACCAGAAAAATCTACAAGAGTAAATGGAAACGTTTTACTATCTGGGCGGAGCATAAAAATTTGGACCCCTTTATGGCTCCTATTCCAGCAGTCCTCGATTTTTTTTATCTCAAAATTTCCATCAGGGAGCTAGCTCCTCAAGTTCATCTGGCAGCAATTTCCCACTTTCACATTGGAAACAATTTTGGCCCCCTGGCATCATCTAAGATCTGCAAGACCTTTCTGAAAGGTACCTTCCCTTTGAGACCCCCTGTTAAGGAAGCAGTCCCTCCATGGGATTTAAGCTTAGTTCTCCAGGCTCTGACTAGTCATCCTTTTGAGCCCGCAGCTTCGGTTGACTTGAAGTTTATATCTTGGAAAACTGCCTTCCTGATTGCCATTACTTCAGCCAGAAGAATATCGGAGCTTCAGGCTCTTTGCAGTAAGCCCCCATACATCATTTTTCATAAAGACAGAGTTTCCCTCAGGACTAACCCCTCTTTTCTGCCTAAAGTGGCTTCCAAAGCCAATATCAACCAATCTATCAACCTGCCTGTCTTCTTCCCTAATTATCTCAACAAAGGAGAGTATAGACACCATTGCTTGGATATGCATAGACAGTTACGATTTTACCTACACAGAACAGCTGTTTTTCGAAAATCAGAACAGCTCTTTGTTTCATTTGCTAAGTCCTGTCTGGGTAAACCAGTGACTAAGGTAACCTTAGCTAGATGGATTTCACAATGCATTCTTCTTGCATAAAGAAGCTCTGGTCGACCTGAGCCTGTGCTTGTTCGAGCATACTCTACCCGTTCTGTGGCTACTTCTGCGGCCTTCTGGTCGAAGGTCCCTCTGGATGACATTTGTTCAGCTGCTACTTGGGCTTCCTCTCACACTTTCATTACACATTATAAATTGGATCTGATTTCCAGAGGAAGGGCGTCCTTTGGCTCTGCAGTGCTCTGGAATATCCTCCCATAAGGGCTTCCCAAGTTGTGGTAGCTGGGGACTCTGTCCCACAGGTTGCTGATCAAATGAAGTTAACTACTTCAGATAAAGAAGTTATGTGCTCACCATAACGTTCCATCTGAGTAGGTAACTTCATTTGTCTGCAGCCAACCCTCCCTCCATCCCCTGGACCTTTAGTTCGTTCTTGAAGGATCATGATGTCACTTTCCAGATGACATCAGGTTGGAACGTTCAGGTAGTTTTTCCTTGTGTTATAGTAGTGTTCTATGATACTATGGCAAACTCGGTCTGAGGGTTAGAGGGAGGTAGCAGAGCATTATGGGTAGGGGGAGGAGTTTGGCGCTCGGATCTTTGCTAGGAAAGTTGCCGGCTTGGATCCGAATCGGATCCGATACCCACAGGTTGCAGACAAATGAAGTTACCTACTCAGATGGAACGTTATGGTGAGTACATAACATCTTTTTTTACATTATTGTAATTCAAACACTCAATACCAAATAGTTTAGTAATTGCATTAACAGCTCTACCATGGGAGTAAAGGGGTTCTGGAATCGTACCCAGAGCCCTCAGTCAACATTGTACTGTTTACATATCCTCTCAAATATGTAACTAAAGCTATCAAAGTCATCTCCCTCCCTGTACTGAGGAAAAAGTTTATGGACCTTTATGGCTTCTGGTGTTCAGTCATTCCATTCCCCATTACATCCATGACCCAGTCAAAGGGTTAGAAGCTCCTTTTCATGCTCTGTCTGCCTCTCATGTTCTGCTTCCATCTCAAAACGCTTGGTCTCCAGTTCATGCTGATGCCTCATCTCCCTGTCCTCAGCCTCCAAATGTCACAATTCATACTGACACTGAGTTTCTCTCTCTCTCCTCAGCCTCCAGTTCGTGCTGACTCTCCATCTACAAACGCTGCAGGTCATATTGATGCTGCTTCTCTCTTGCCCTTTCTTCAGCCCCCAGTTTTAGTCTCTTTAACTCCAAATGAATTTTTAAGTCCTCTGAGGAAAAGATGACCTATCTTGTCTCAGAAGGTTGCATATCCCCAGTGCTAAACTGGATATCCTCCAAGCTGCTGGTCTGCTCTGTGGCTATGATTAAGGCTGAAATCATTGCTTTCTTAGGTTGGCATGAACCAATCCTTTGACTTCACACAGATTGGCCAACTGATTCCTTGTCAGCTTGCTATAATCCTCTGCTGACATCTTTGCTTGCTGTCCATGACTAAACTGACTAAAAACGAGTAAAACTGTTGTGACAAACTCTGCATGTTTATCTTGTGGCTGTCGAGAGTGCACACATCAGTGACAACTACCCACAGGCTATTAAAGCTCAGTTAAAATTCCACACCACTGGCACCAATATGAGACGAACCCTCTTTACCCCCGAGGCAGTAACTAAGGAGTCTTAATCCTTACCACTGTCTCCAGTAAGGGAGTGTCAGTAAAAGCAGGGATAGAAATACACAATTTCCCCTAAGAGTACACCGGGAACAGGTTCCAAACCTGGGACTGGACTATACTCCACACTAACTACTACAGAGCACCGAGTCCCAGTTCTAGGTATCTGACACGCACTCACTGTTAAATGTCTGATATTCAAACATACACACACTCTTGGGAAAGACTGACACAGATTTACCTGCTGTGTTCCTTTGCCCAGATTACAAAGTAACAGCTACCACCAGTCAGATACCACAATACTCTTTAAAAGGGGTGTTCAATTATATTGGGTAAAATAGATATTGATGCAAATGGTAGCATGTAACCCAAGCAGTAAATTTTTAGAGTGGTCCTGGTGTTATCACAGTAAGCATAAACACTATCAAGTTATTTAAAATATTAACTAAAATTACCAGCCACCGTGAGAGGTAGTAAAACATTTAATAATAAAAGGATTTAAAACATGTAAATACTGAATAACTGATTCCAATAAATATCACAGTTTCACACACAGGAACTATGAAAATAATACTTGTAGAATAGATCTCACATTGATTTTCGAAAACTTCTAGCTATCTAGCTGTAGTTCTGTGACTGTGTGAAGATTAACTGTCCCTATTGAATGTAAATGACCTAGCAAGGCAAGATTATACTCTTACTTCTACAAGGTAAGATGATAAATTATGTCCACACTCCAGGCTGTTGTCTGTCCTCAGCAACTGGAACAACAACTCTGGACACAGCTAGACTACTACTGCTGAACTGCTCTGGAAAATAACTACTGAACGATAACTCAACAACTGACTCAGAACCTGCTTTTTTATAGCAAATCATTTTCAAAAGTAACCAGAAGCTGCCTTGAGAATATTTCTCTCATACCAGACTTTGAAAAGTAAAGAAACAGTTGCAGTGAAGATTCTATTCTCATAGCCTTGGCACACAAATGACATCACATTTAGGTCAGATGACTGTGGCATAACATGCATTCAGAATTCTCCCCACAAAGAACATGTACATTTAGTCAGCCAGAAGAACACCGTTTGACATTCAAACATCAAAAGACAAATATGTATTTACAGAATTATAGCTAGTTATGCTGGCATATGTAACACAGGGTAATTTAAAATTATTTACAAAACCTCAACCAATCATGCTACCACAGATAATATCTAATATCCTCACCCAGCGTATGCCCTTTGTAGTGGCATTCTAAACGTCCTCCGGAACACACCGTTGTCCTTTCAAAAGTCTTACTTTTTGGGTTCTGTCATGGAGCTGTGAAGAGGCTGTCACTTTCTTTTATACTATTTGCAGTTTATGGCACTGACTGATAGTCATTGCAATCCCCGTTGCTCATCTCCATACATCGGGAAGTCAGTGTATGGTTTGTTACCACTACCTGTGGAGCCATCATTCCATCTCATGTCTATGCCGCTTTTTGATTTATGAGTCTCTGCCTGCAACCTGGGAAAGGCCTTTTCTCATTCCTTCCCTCTCCTTCAGTCATGATATTGGATTTGTCACTGGAAGAGTAAGGACCTCATTTCAGGACTACCTTAGATCAGAATGAATAGTGTTTACTGGAGAATAACTGGCCTACTCAAACTTTGGGCTCCTGTTTTTACTGTCTTTGGAAGCAGTTATGAAATGTGAACCTCTGTTGCTAAGAAAGGATAGTTATGTGTTAGTACAGTGCCTGTACAAGCATGCAGGAGAGCGTTGTCCTACCCTATCCTATTGAGAAATGTGGGAGAATGACCCAGCAGTGGTGCATAGTCTTGCCAGTGATATATGTCCCCAGTGAAATTTCAAGTTCTGACATGCACATTGAGTAAAAGCTTGAGCCTCTTTTTGAAGCTTAAGTTTCAGTAGGCAGCCATCAGTCTATATTTTTTATGATCTTTCCAAGAGGGATAAGTGCTACTCAGGTACTTTCCCTGCTAACAAATCAGTGAGATGAGCAACCTATATTAATGTTTTCCTGTGGTGACCCGCCAGGCCTTTGAGATCTTGGCTTTTCCACAAGTAATTTTAATTTTAATGCTGTGGGCTCCAGTTTTTTTGTCAAGATGATTGCCTCTCAATGAATGTGTTTTTAGCCGGTGTATTAGATGGGCATTAAAGGACTTAACTGCTCTCAGAAAATCTTTGCCTTAGAACTTTGTTATCAAGGTTGGTGTGTTCATATAGTCCCTCACACCCACAATTTAGTTATTTACTTAATTTCCATTTGTTAGTAAGGCTGTGCAGTTGCCCTTTTCATCAGAGTTCCAGAGAGAAAAGATCCACATTAACAATGCAAATACCAACAAGAAAATGAGCAACAATACATAAGTTCATTGTATGCTTGAAAAGGAAAAGGGAAATAAACTTTTTTTCCAAACTTTTTTGTTCAAAGAATTATAATGCAAAGATTATCTAATATTGGATGTACTAACATAACAGAAGGGAGTAGTGGGAGGAAGGTAGAATGGAAAAGGGAGAGGAGAGTTACAGTGGATAAGGTGGAAATGAAAAATATGGTACAATACAGAAGAGTGTACAATAGAGGGGAGAATAAAGGAGGTAAAAAGTAAGGAGAGTGAGGAATGTTGTCTGAAAAAGTAAGGTGATAAGAGATGTAGAGGGATTTACTTTTCTAGTGATGTTAACAAACGGTATGACTGAAATAATTAAAGTAGACCTTTTTTAGGCTTTGGTCATTGTTTAATGCAGTGACATGTCCATGTAGAGGCTAGGTAATTTATTTTTTTAGTTTTTTGTTGAAAGGTATTTGTGTTGGTTACTGCTTTAAAATGTGGGAGACCAAAGACTGACCAACCAACTTCTGAAGGGGGATCCTGCAGCTATGTCCTGTGGTAAAGAATCTCTCTGCTTTGGGATCTCAACTCCATGAATGACATGCTTTTGTAACCACCTTGTGAACTGGCTGATTCAGCACTTAAAATTTGTATCTTTGTTTTCCCGGGTAGCCTTTTCCTCCATCTGTTGATTTCCAGGTTTTTGACTCATAAGTGGAAAATACCCTTTGTTATCTTCCACAATCATCGGTTGTCCCATTAGACGTTCGTATCTGAGTTGTCAATCTTCTAGTCTGCTCACTTTCAATTTTTCTTTCTAGTGAATGGAATTTGTCTCCTATAACATAGATGGATACTGTCCGTCATAATTTTACTTCTGTAGGCTCCGTAAGCATAGGAAAGTGGATGGTATTGCAGTTAGTTAACATATCTTATGTAGAGAGAGTGCCTGTTAGCATCACTTTTTGTCACCAGTAGGCTAAGTCCTTGACCAGAGTAGCAGTAGAACATTAGGTCATTGGATGGATGTCTGATATTTATTGCAGAAATGTCTGTGATAGACATCTATGACATGGCCCCCTGTCATTGGTGTATAATGCTACCATTTGCTACAGGTTTGATCTCCTGTTCTCATGAAGACTATCATTTAAAGAAAACTGTCTTTCAGGATATTTTGTTCTGCAGTTTGCCTTCTTCCTTTTCATCTTTTTTTATCCACCTTTCTTCTAGTGGTCCTTTTGACCGTCTACACAGTGGCATCCCTAGCTGCAGCCCCAGGAAATTAACATTAACTAGAAGTCCTCTTTGATCCCATTTCAGGGAGCTATCTTCAGAATTACTGAGCTGGAAAAACTGCAGTGTCGCCAGTCAGTCCTGTTATTAACTTACCAGTCCATTTGTGGGTCAAGCCTCCACCACTCTGCACGTTCTGAGCTTGTCTACCAATCATGTTCATGGTACCTTTTGCATACCCGATGATAATTATAATGTAGTAAACTCTTCTGTCACTAGCAGCAGAGTCAACATACAGTCAGAAGTCTTGTGTCAGACTTCTGAAAATAAGCTGTGGAACAATAAACAATCCTCCTCAACATTTTAGGGTCTCTTCCATTTATGTCACTAAACCTAATGTAGTGCCCGCTTGTTGAAATAAACCCCATACAAGCAGGCACTGCTGTTATTGTCAAGATATCAAAAAATTAGACTTGCTTTTTAGGGTAAAGAGGTTTTACAATAAAGGGTCTGTGTCACTTCAACTGAAGTGACACCCCTTGCAAGCAGGCACGATTACTATTATCAAGATTTCAAAGAGTGAACCTCTTAAAAGTAGTCATGCCCTTGTTTTATAGTCCAAACTGTAGACAGATGGTAGCAAGCAAAATAATTTAATGATTTTTAATATGAGCCCCATAAAAGTGAACACCGCTTCTCCTTTAACTTGTCTCATATACAAGTTAAATACAACAATAGAGGCTTGCAAAAGAAATAAATGGTATTAAAAATGTGCAAAGTTAACATCTGAGTAAAGACACTAGCCTTGTAAAAGCAGGCTTTATATTGCTATAAAATTGACAGCTTTTTTCCATATTATTGATGAACATGATGAAGCTTATGTGAAGCATTTCAAAAGTGTTACTTATTATTTGTGCTGTCTCCCTGCCATATAATTTTAAGTTTATTAAGTATAAGCATTTTGTACCTCATTTAAGTTGCAAGTATTTTCCTTCTTTACATAAACAAAACACCTAATGAATTGTAAACTCAATGGAAGGATTCACAAATGGCTGAATTGGGAATCCCTTCTTGGGATGTTTGGAATGTTCACATAAGGGACTCAACCCTAAGCCCTGGGATTGGTCCACTTATCTCCCTACCTTTTCCTTTTATACTACTTTGCACCTTTAGATCCTCTCTCTGTGGTCTCAGAATGGCTTTAAATAACAAAACTCTGGTAAAACATTATAAAAAGAGTGCTTGTCTATCATCTCACTTAACTGGCTTGAATAAATGTAAAAAATAAATAAAATAAAATAAACTTCTCTTGGGAGGAGATAAGAAGCATTCCTTAGATCAAAGAGCTAAGGTGTCGTAACCTTGACTTAACCCTCAAGTTAGTTTTATAGGCATGTGTTTCTTCTCTTATTGGCGGTTTGTGTTTTACTTTCCATTTTCTAATTTTATCATTCTTAGCTGCTATCAACACTAAAGTTAGCATTGTTTCCACCTCTTTAGTACTTGCTATTTTACACGAACTCAGAAGCATCCCTTTGCTGAGTTTAAATTTGTTTGCAAGTATAAGACTTTATTTTATTCAAATAATTATTTTAGAGAAGCAACTCTGTACATTCCCAAAATATATACCGCCAAGAACCTGATGTTCTTCATCTCACATTGCTGCAGTCCTTACATATGGGTAGTCCGCTGTCCTCGGTCGGCCCGAATACCAAAGTATAAGGCTGACGTCGGTCAAGGCGCTTAAAACTGACATCAGGACGTCAGGGTACAAAAGCGCATGACCGACGTCATATCCTCAGTCTTTTTTGCCGCATGGTCCGATGCAGAAGCAGCGTTGCAAGTGCCGTTCGGCGTTCTGAAATTTTGAGTTCGGAGTTTCAGACCGAATCAAAGTTGGCTAAGTACCCGTTGGGGAATATTTTGGTTTTTCTTGCCTCAGTGTTTTACGGATGTCAGAAAAAGTGAATAACTGTATTTCTTGTGGGAAACAGATACCGCATAGGGATTATCATTCTTTGTGTATTCCTTGTTTGGGGCCTGAGCACGACGTTGTTGGGTGTCGCTTTTGTGCTAGGTTCAATAAGCGCACTATTAAACGAAGGTTAGATTGTGCTAGGCTGGTCTTCGGGAAGCGGTGCAATTATAATATGCCATCGGATTCTCCGCCGCTTCTCAAGAAGCGCAAAGACAAAGCAGTTAAACCCAGGCAGAAGAGTCGTCCGTTCGGACGCCGGTTCTTTAGCGTCAGTGGAACCGGTGGTTCCGACGGAGGCTTCTCTGGAGTCCCGGGGGAGACTTTGATATTGCAGGATGTGGCCTCTCAGGAGGCAGGTCAGGCTGAAGGGGCTTCCCAAGTTACTGTACTCCCCTCCCTTCCTAGGGTGGTTAGGCCCTCTCCTTCTGTTTCCAAGACTTCTCCCAGAGGCAGGCCAGGTTTAGCTTCTGTTGGTGTCACTCCTAGTGCAGCAGGGTCTGTGCCCAAGAAGCACATGCTTAAAATGGCAGAAGATTTGATTACTCTGATTAGAGGTTCTTTGCCCCCTCCTGATAAGAGGCCTAGGGTGGAGCCAGAGTTGGGGAGTTTTGAGCAGGCTTGGATGTTTCTGAGTCTTGACTGAAGACTTGCAGGAGTACTCTCCTTATTCTGATTCTGATGCAGATGATTGACTCCGTCTGCTTCTCCTCCAGAGGATTTTTCTTTTCAGAGACTCTTCATTCCATGAGGGAACATTTTAAGTGGGAAGGTCAGGACTTCTCTGATTCCAGGAAAAGGCTTAGGGAATTTTTGCTTTTGCCCCAGCATAGGCCCTTGGCTATACCTCCTGTTCTGGATGTTGTGGAAGATGTGTTTGCAGAGGCTTCACTTAATCCTGATTCTCTGCCTCCTGCTCCTGTTAAACCGGATAGGTATTACAGGGTGCCTGAGGCTCATAAATATCTTTATAAGAGTCCTAGGGCGGACCCAGAAACTGTTAGTCAGGGACCTAAGGGTGTCAAGGCCTCTGTTGTAAAAATCCGGTTCCTCCAGATAGAGGCCAGAGCTTTGGATAGATGGGGAAAGAAAGTCTATACATCTTCTACCCTAGCTATGAGGGCTTTGAATTGCCAGTTTCATATGTTGAAATATCAAAACTATCTTCTTTCTCAATTGAAGTCTAAGGTGGATGCTCTGGCGGAAGGCATTGAGTGTAAGGAGTTACAAGATTTGGTGCATGTTTCAGAGCAGGTGGGTAAGCATTCTTTACAATGTGGTTTTGATGCTGTACAGGCCTCGTCTAGGGTGGCTGCCACTGGTTCAGTTCTTCGCAGGCACGCATGGCTGAGGGATCAGAATTTATCTGACCATGTTAAGACAAGGATTTTGGATGCTCCTTTACAGTCTGATGTGTTGTTTGGTTCACCTGTGGAGTCAGTCTTGAAGAAAATGGAAGACAAGGCTAAGTCCATGCAGGCTGTTAAAGATTTTTGCAAGTACAGCCTCCAAAGTTTAGTAGGAATTGGCCTGCTAAGGGGTGGACGTATCCTTCTTATGATTCTCAGTCTAGGGGTAGATCTAGACGTGGTAGGGGCAGAGCTCAGAGTTCTTTCAGACCTAGAACAGGAGTTCACCTGCACAATCTTCGGGTGAGGGCAGGGGCCAGTCCTTTCGTAAACAGGCCCAATGACCTACCTTTTCAGCTGCCAGATCCTTCTTGCCTGGCAGCTCCTTTGGGAGGAAGGTTGGCACTCTTCAAGGAAAATTGGAATTTGATTACCCAAGACAAATGGGTATTGGATATCATACACCGAGGTTACAAGTTTTATTTCCATACCTTGCCTCCTTTCAAAGGCATGCCGGACGCTCCTCCTCAGCAAAGACTAGAGGCTCACAAACAAATTTCTCTGCTACTTCAAATCGGGCCATACAACGGTCCCTCTGCCAGAAGTGGGCCTAGGATTTTATTCTCGCCTGTTCCTAGTACCAAAGAAAGGGAACACGTGGAGACCAATCTTGGATTTATCTATCCTCAACACATATCTGGACATTCCCAAGTTCAAAATGTTGGCGTTACAACAGCTTTTACCTCTGCTGGGCAAAGATCACTGGATGGTGACTCTGGATCTCAAGGAGGCTTACCTTCATGTTCCTATCAGGCTCAGTTGCAGAAAGTATCTGCGTTTTCGGGCTGGGACTTCTCATTATCAGTTCTCTGCATTGCCCTTTGGCTTATCTACTGTGCCCAGAGTGTTCACGAAGGTTCTGGCTCCAGTGATAGCTTTCTTCAGGCTAAGAGGAATACAGATCTATCCTTATTTGGACGATTGCCTGATTCTGGCCCAAGGAAAGGACGAACTTCTTCATCATTTACAGTATGTGATAGCAGTGCTAAGATGCCTGGGGTATTCAGTGAACGAAATAAAGTCCAGTCTAGTACCCTCTCAGGACATGTGCTTTCTGGGTGTGAGACTGAATACAGCATCCCAGAAGGCCTTTTGACCCGGACAAACAAAAGAATCTTTCTCTTTACTTCCATCAATTGTCTCATCAGTCCAGGCTGACTGCAAGGACAGTCCTTCAAGCCTTGGGGTTCATGGCATCTTGTATTCTGGTGCTTCCCAATGCCAAACTGCATATGAGGAAGCTACAATGGTATCTCAAAATGTATGGACACAGCACTGCCAAGATATGGACACTGTCATTCAGATAATACCTTGCATTCAAAAGGAATTTTTGTGGTGGGCTCAGGAATGTCACCTAAACAAGGGACTCTCTGTGACCCGGCCAGAGGCGAGTCAGATTCTAACAACAGATGCCTCAGACAAAGCTTGGGGAGCTCATCTAAATGGAAAGTGGGTACAAGACACGTGGCCTGCCAGACTTCAACATCTACATATCAACTTGAAGGAGATGTTAGCAGTCCAATTTGCATTAATAGCTTTCAAGGATTTACTTCTTCCAGGGCAGGTGTTGGTTCTAACAGACAACACAACTGTCATGTGGTACATCAACAAGCAAGGGGAAAGCATTCTTATCCTCTATGCAGACAAGCAATGATTTTGTGGGAGACTGCTCTCAGTTTACAGCTAAATCTTCAGGCAAGGTTTCTGCCGGGAGCACAGAACTCCTTAGCAGATGTGTTGAGCAGACAAATTATGGATCCCCACGAGTGGAAATTGGATCCTCATGTGTTTCAGAAATTGACAGTGTTATGGGGAACTCCAGACATAGATCTGTTCGCTTCTCCACTAAACTACCAGCTGCCAAAGTTTTGCACAAAAGGTTTCATCCCACAGCTTGGAAAGTGGATGCTCTCTCATTCAATTGGAGCAATCTTCATGTGTATGCCTTTCCACCTCTGCCTCTCCTCCCAAAGGTACTCCTGAAGGTCAGACAGGACAAGCCAAAGATGATTTTAATAGCTCCAGATTGGCCTCGACAGCACTGGTACCCATTACTGAGAAGTCTGCAGGGAGCCTCCATGGCCTTTGCCTTGATTCCACACCTGCTGTCTCAGGAGAACAGTCATTTACTCAATGTCAAACTTCACTCTCTACATCTAACAGCCTGGCATATTCTGTTTTAAACCCTGGAGGGTCTCAGCTTCCACAGCAAGTTTTGAATGATATTTTGGAGGCCAGAAGGCCTAGTACAAGGAAAGTGTACGCAGATAAATGGAGGAGATTTTTTATTTTGGAGTACAGCAAAGGAATTTGATGTTTCTAAGCCTAATTTAAGTGTGGCTCTTCAATGTCTTACTGAGTTACTGGACAAAGGTTTGTCTTTCTCCTCTATTAAGGTTCATGCTGCAGCAATTTCTGCTCACTATGACTGTGACCCACCATTGTTTTCTCATCCTTTGTTTAAACAATTCCTTAGAGGGGCAAAGAATATAAGACCCCGAGAGCTCCTACTCCTGCTTGGGATCTCAATTTTGTGTTGGAGAAACTCACTCTACAACCTTTTGAGCCTGCAGCTACTGCCGAGTTGAAATATTTATCATGGAAGACTGCTTTTTTGTTGGCCATTACCTCTGCGAGAAGGGTTTCTGAATTACAGGCCCTTATGGCGGTTGAGCCTTTCTTAATTTTCCATAAGGATAGGGTATCTTTACATACTAATCCTTCCTTTATGCCTAAAGTGGTTTCTAGTGTGGCTTTAAACCAAACTATTCATTTGCCTACTTTTATGCAAACCCCAAAATAAAGGGGAAAAGATTTTGCACACTTTGGATATACACAGGCAGTTGCGATATTATTTGAGCAGAACTAAAGGGTTCAGGCAGTCTCAGCAGTTATTTGTTTCATTTGCTTTGGGTTCTCAGGGCAAGCCTGTTTCAAAACAAACTATTTCTAAGTGGATTGGGTTTTGTGCTTTCTGTTATTACCATCATGGTAAGGAGATTCCAGCTGGGATTAGGCCTCATTCCACTAGGGCTACTGCCACTTCTACAGCTTTTTAAGGGGGGTGGCAACTAAAGATATTTTGGAGGCAGCTACTTGGAGTTCAGTGCATACTTTCTCTAAGCATTACCACCTTCCACTTTACTCTAAATCTAGGGCTGGTTTTGCCACTGCAATTTTACAGGGCATTTTGCCAGCTCCTAAGGCTTTATAGTTTTGCCATCCTCCCTTACCTCTGCTTTGGGATTCTACCCATATGTAAGGACTGCAGCAATGTGAGATGAAGAACATAGTACAGTTTTGTACCTACCATAAATGTAGATGTTCGAAGACCCACATTGCTGCAGTCCAACCCTCCTTCCCTCCCCCCTCTGTAGTTAGAGGCGGGCGTGTGGTTTGGGTGGTGAATACTGTAAATCTTGTACATATTGTAAATAGGACTAGTGCAGGGCTGGTTGGTTGGTTTTTGTCTGGTTTTGGCCTTTCTTTTTAGGACCTTCTGACATCTGGGGCAAGAAGCGACTGAGGATATATGGCGTCATGCGCTTTTGTACCCTGGCGTCCTGATGTCAGTTTTAAGCGGGCGTCATACTTTGGTATTCGGGCCGACCGAGGACAGCGGACTACCCATATGTAAGGACTGCAGCAATGTGGATCTTCGAACATCTACATTTATGGTAGGTACAAAACTGTACTTTTCTAAACCATCACACCTCCAACATATACTTTTTGTCTGCTGGAACATTTTTAAAGAGTATATCAAATAATAAGTGAATATGTGCATACCTGCAGTGAGTGGAATACTTGGTTATTACTCAAATCGGTATCCCTAATTACCCTAAAATATGTAGCAGATATCCAAATGGGACCAAATAGAGATGTAACAAAATCAACAAGAAAATAAAAGTAGTATTGCTGGAACTGAATTCAGCCTCAAATCTTGCTCAGTACCCTCATGTGGTGAACTCTGTTTTCACAAATTCTTACCAAGGTAATGATGTATAGACTCTATCTCATACAGCATGCATCATGGAGAGATGTAGGTTAAAAAAATAACAAAGATAGCTGGATGTACAAGTCCTGGAATGAAAAAGTGCCCAATCCCGGTGTGCACATTGGTGCCAGGGCCTGAAAAAACGTCACTGTAGAATCCTGAAGACAAAAACATTCCTATAATGGGGTTAAGCTAGGCTCAGGAGGAAGATGCCCCCCACTGTAAAAGGAAATAGTAGTCCACAAAAACTGACAGGCCGAAAAAGAGCCATAAATATGATAGAGTGGACTGTTGAGGATAAGGAAGAAATTATGTATTGTTACAGTTATGCAAGAAGCCCAATGTTTCCAGATAGAAGATATTCAGAAAGATTGAGAGAAATGAGAGGAAAGAAAAATACTTGAAGTACTGTCAAAAGCAAATTTGCATTCATTAATGCAGCAAATATATGGAAAATATTACATAGGTAAAGAAACTTTGGGCTGCCTAGAAAAAGAAGAGTCAGAGAAAGTTTGAAAATATAAAGAACAAAACACAGAGATTGTTGAAAGGTATAAAAAAGAAACATGGACATGGGAAAGAAAAATAGATCTGATAGCATTTATATTACGTTATTGAAAGATGAAAATAGCGAACGCTATTTCATCGGCCCCAAAACATCTAAACATGAAAATATCGAACATTCAGAACAGCGAATTTTTTCCCATGGAAAAATTTGCTGCTCCGAAACACATACACACAACACAAGCACATCAAACAAACAGCAACCACACACGTACACTTAAATTCCTACATCTAACGCTACATTAAACTAAACATGCACTACTATCTACCCACTTACCTTAACCCAAACTCTAACCCTAAGGTCCGTCACTGTGGCACACTCCCCTAACCCTAACTCACTTAAACCGCCCCTAACCCTAAAGTCTTTCACTATCGCACACACGCCTAACCCATGCCCTAACCCTAACTCACTTAACCTGGCCCTAACTCTAACGTACAAACAATCGCGCACTTACCTGAACCCAACCCGTAACTGTCCACCACATCGCTAAGAATAGCGAAGCCACAGAAACGGCCAACCAAATTCTTTCCAGAGGAAATAATTTGCTGTTCTGTAGCTTCGCTATTCTTAGCGTTCACTGAATAGTGTTCGATATCAGAACATTCAAAGTTTTAATACTTCGATGTTGTGATATAGACCTGATCTGATATGGTGCAATATTTATGCAAAGGAGAAAGCCAAACTAATCCTCATAAAGTAACGCTCTGAAGATATTTGGAGAGGAATACAGGCAAAAGCACACATATAAGGAACATTTCACAATACAAAAAATAAGAACACAAAGTGTGAACGCAGAAGATTGGAATAGTAAGGTAGAAGTTAAACAAATAGAAACTGAAGTTATGGTATACCTGCAAAATGAAGGATTTTTTGTAGAAAGTCCAACATAGCTAATGTCACAGCATGATGGAACAAAAAATCCCCAAATTAAGGAGTAATAGGTGGAGCAGGAGGTATCTGAAGAAGAAATATGGACATGGGAAAAAAAAGGAGATTCGATACGGTGCAGTGTTTTTGCAAAGGGTGCAGTGTTTTTGCAAAGGTGAAAGCAAAACTAATCAGTAGAAAAAAAGCAAACCCAAAGATACTTGAAGTGAAGTACAGGCAATGGCATCCAGATACAGAAAACGTGACAATACAAAAAATAAGAAAATAAAGGGAAGATGTAGAAAAGAGGAATAGTAATGCAGAAGTGCAGAATTCAAGCTTCTTCATGAGGTAGAGCATCAAGACAGACAGAGAAACCAAAGATGAGAGGAGGCATTTAGATTACTGAGGGATCCAACATTTATCAAGAAAACACCTAGTAAGTACTTTCATTTTCTGAATTGGTGACTGGCACAGTGTTAGGGTATAATTAAGTGGAGTAGGTCAGCAGGGGAATTGGACATCTATGTCAGGCACATTTCATTTTGTCCACTGTTGTCTTAGCATTTCAGTATAGTCACTTTCTGTACTGCATGTGGTCTACTGAATTGTTCTTTCAGTAGAGCTAGGTGGAGAGCAACAGCGTAAGGCAGATTAGCGAATTTCATGAGGAACATAATGTTTCAAGAGAATTACAGTAGAATAAATGCAACAATAAGGTTTTATTTTGTCACAAGATGCAAATTAGAACTGAAGGGCAAATACCCTTAAACATTGCAGTAAGTTCATTTTGAAGGTCTACCAATCTGAGTCAGCTACACTTTAACATATTTTATAGCCAAAAAAATGGAACATGTAGAGCCGTTCTACAGAGTTTGAAGCAAGGTTAAGGCAGCTTGTGTGGCTCAGTGTCCTAGGAAAGTTATCATGTGTGATGACATTGATGGTTCAAATCTAGAAGTATCCACATCTTTATTGGGTGGGAGGTTGGTGTAATGGTTAAGGTGTTTACCTTGCAGACACAAGGTGCAGGGTTTGGTTCTTACATGGGGTAATTGCTAGGCTTAAAATGGTCCACAAGGGCAGTTAGCCTAGTACTAATCTATGAACCTAAGTTAAAGAAACAAATTGAAGTTCTGAATTGCCTGTAAATTGAAGGATTTACTTCACTTTACTTTTTTTTTTAACTTTTTTTTTCTTTTTCTTTTACTTTTGTGACTAAAGGATTTGTTTTACTTTATATTACACCATATTTTTACTACTGACCAGTCACATCTCCCCCACCCCTTCTTATCACAAACCACAAGGCAAAATACCTAACCAAATTGTCAAAGCCCACCCTGAAGACAAAACATTTCCAACCTTACCTTAAGCTGCTGACATATCACTAGATAACATACATCTCAATTTACACCTGGTATTACATTTTAACACACAAATACCACTTTTACTATTTTTAAACCCGCCATTACAGTTAGCATACTCCTAACTTGCCAAACCTCTCTACTCTTAATTCTCAACCTTGCTACAACTATATTGTCGCATACCTCCACACACCAATACACATCAGCAACCTCCTCCAACCAACTCCCCAATAAACAACACAGCTTCTGACATATCTCCTCCCAACTTTTCTCCTATACCCTCCCATATTATTCAAGCCACAAATTGGCCTCCTCACATCCTGTGATAAAACCACACTTGTCACCAGTACCATCACCTATGAATAAAAAACATTTCCCGTGGTACTCATTCCTTATTACCTGTCTACTCAAATGTGGAGACATACATCATAACCTAAGCCCACCTCTACTCCTAACCACAAGAGTAACCTCAAAGATTTAAACATACTTACACTGAACCTTAGAAGTATATGTAATAAAATAGCCCCACTGCATGCCTGGAATGATCAGCATAAACCGGACATACTAGCCCTTACTGAAACATGGCTACACCCCATTGTAAAAGACTCAGAAATAATACCTCAAACTTTGCAATAACCAGATGAGATAGGTCTAAAAAGGGGGGAAGGGATAGCCCTTCTATATCCCCCTGCACTCAGCATCACACCCTACACCAGTAATGTACCCATCTTTTCTAATACTGAGGTACTAATCTCTTTTTTGAACCTCAACACATCAAAAAGTGTTTGCATAATAGTAATGTGTATCCCACCAGGTCACAATATACCAGCGCTGGTATTTTATCCTGGACATCCCATCTCTCTAAGGAATGTAAACACCTTATCATGCAGAGGGACTTAGCCTGGATAACCTAGAAACTAAACAAAAATGACCAAAATCATGTAAATTTCAAAACACTGCGTAACAAACCTAATCAACAGAGATAAGAAGTCCTACTATTCCTAGCTTCAACTTTAGCATAAAATCAACCCCCCAAAATGTTGGCACTCCATATCTTTTCTACTTAACCCTAGAACAAACAGAGAGTACACCCCATTACTTGATACCCCTCTATCACAAATAAAAACTTTAACAAGCACTTCATAAAATCAATATCAGACTTACTAACTAACTTCACTAATGCTGGACCCCCCGCCACCCTTTATCCTATTCAGATACCAACCCTATACCATCAACTAATTCTAACCCTGTCATTAATAACCCCCTACTCAACAAAATGTCATACAAACCCCATTCTGATTCCAGCCCGTACCCACTGACACCATTAAGAAACTGCTACAAAACCTAAAACCCTGCTCCACCTCAGCTGATAATCTTTCACCACATTGTCAAACTGGCTGCCAACTGAATCGCCTACCCATTCAGTATCCTTATAAGTAGGTCTTTGTCCAAATCAGAAATACCTACAATATGGAAAGAATCTCACATCACCCCCATCTATAATGGAGGCAACTCTTTTGAACCATCCATTTTCCATCCTCTATCCATCTTGTCACCCATATCCAAAATTCCCGAAAGATTTATCCATCAGCAGGTAATGCAATATCTATTGCAAAACAAGCTTTTAACCAAAACCCAACATGACTTCCGACCCAGCCACAGCACAGCTGCAGCCCTATTATCCTTCACAGATACCATGAACAAGGCCAGAGATGCAGGATGCTATACAGCCTGAGTATTCTTTGATCTCTCCAAGCCCTTTGACACAGTGTCTCACCCCTTACATTTGAACACACTGTCTAACTTGGGCTTCTCACATAACACAGTAAAATGGTTTCAGAGCAACCTCAACAAACAAGCAGTGAAGTGGTCCAATGAACTTTCACCCTTTCTCCACAACCCTACTGGAGTCCCTCAAGGCTCCATCCTCAGACCCCTACTCTTCACCATTTTCACAAACAACCTTCACAGAGCCTCTCCCCCTGGAACCCTTATTCAATACATTGATGATTCCACCATAATCTGTACTGCTCAGTCACTACCAGAATTACTTTCAAAAACTCAGCAGTCCTTTACTGCAGTCAAATCCTGACTAAGAAATGCCCAACTCTTTCTTAATCCAAAGAAGACTAAACTAGTACTCTTTCACCCCAAAAACACCTCCCCTGTCACTGATCATTTCAGCATCCTTGCATCTGACAGCACTGTCATAGAAATAGTGCAGAAAACCAAGCTTGTAGGAGTTATCATTGACGATAAACTTTCATTCAACCCCCATATACAGCACAGTATAAAGAAAACTCATCAAAAACTGAGACTCTTATACAGAAACAAACATTTCTTCACTACAGCAACCAAAACTACCCTTGATAAAACATTTTTACTTCCCTCCCTTCTTTACGTGCCCCTATCCCAACTAGCTTACAAACTTCTACCCTAAGCAAGATGGAACAGTGCTACAAAAAAGTTGCAGGTTTTGCCATAAACTCTAAATATCACACACATCACTGTAAACTGCTACATGAACTAAACTGGCTTGAACTCCCCAACCAGCTTGCCTTTATTCAGCTATCCACCTTACACAACCTTATTTTCAAGGCTACTGCCTGTCCTGCGTTAAGCAATCTAGTCACACCTTACACACCAAATCGATCCGTACGATCAGAAGACAAAAATCTCTTAGCTGTCTCAAAACCCACAAGAAAACCAGGTCACACTCTATTCATATTCTGTCTCTATACTATGGAGTTCATTACCTCTAGCTACCAGGTCTATGCCTGGCCTAACCCATTTCAAAGCCTCTTTAAAAAATAATCTCAAAAATACATGGCTTTGGTCCTGCATAAAGCCTGCCTAATGCTCAGCTCTTCCTCTTCTTCCACACTAGCCTCACCCTCCTCTTTTGTCACATTTCATTCCCACACAGTTTGCAAGATCCTAAGGCTCTTCTATCTCCTTTGTTTCTATACAGTATCCTTAAGCTACTGCTCAGGCTGTATTGCCTCTGTTACTCTCAACTCTCTCACTATCTTTATGCATCACTAACTTTCAGGCTATTATTTTACTAACTAAAGCCAACATTGTATTTTTTCATGTCCTATAACAGTCAGCATCATGCACTGCACTACCTATATACTATTTCTGTACACTATCTACTCCTAGACTATGTATATGGTGAGACTGACTATTATTGTCTATAATGCTTTAACTCTATAGAATTGTCTAGATGTGTAGTATATCTTGTAACATAATTTATGTTCTTTCAACTTATTTTTTATAGTATTTCTCATGTCATTTGTAATTGTATTGGATTATACTGTAATTTATGTGGAGCTTTTCTCCCTGAGGCGTCTGCTGAAAATGGGTTCTTTAGAACCAGTCAGACTACCCAGGTAAGCAAATGTCAAATGAATAAATAAGTAAATAAATTTAATGTAGAAACTCAAATTCTGGTAATGTCACAGCATAATCGAGTAATGAGTCCCCAAACTAAGGTGGAACATGAAGCATCATCATGATGACTTGCCACATGATGCTGCTCTGGAACCTTCAGTAGGAAGCCAGAACAAAAGTTCAGTTGGAGTTGTACAGCAAGAGAAGGAGCAGGAAATGGTGACAACTCTGACCCTAGCAGCAATGTTGTGGTGTGATGGGCCAATCAGCTCCCATGTGAAGGAGCAGCAGATGACGCAGGATGCAGCTGAAGAGGATATATCACAGGAAGGCATTCTGAAACTCTGTAGAATGCCCATAGGAAGTAGACAGCAAAGAAGGTGCTCTCTGATTAGAAGAAAATGATTTAATGGAAGATTTTCTTGATTTAATAAAGATGGATAGACATATTAAAATTGATGAATAACATAGATTGCAGAAAGTTAATAAGGCCCAAAGTCTTAGAAGTCTGATAAAAGAGATGAACACAGTAATCAAGGCAAACTAATGGGTAAGTTCTTCCCTAGGGGGGTGGTGAAAAGCCCGCTAACTTTTGGCTAGGCTTATAAATGCCCTAGGGGCAGATAGCCTAGTATGAACCTATGAACATATGACAGAAGTAAATAGGATATATTACTATGCAGCTAAATTAATGACAGTCTTACCCCAAAAGCGAAACAATAAAATGTCATCATGGAAGCATCAAATAGAGAAAATTATAAAGTAATTAAAACATGAAGTATCACTGTTCGAAGAAAATAGAAAAGGGAACAGAACAACAAAAATATGTAGAAAAATAGATGTGGTAAAAGCAACACACATTATCAAAAACAGGCCAGGATATATTGTACACTACTCCAAATAATTAATTAAAGATATCAGCACAGGCAGAAAAACTTAAGAAGATAAGTATTTCATTGATAACCCAAAAAGTTTTATAGAAGACTGAAAAACAAAGCAAAATGAATAGAAACACCACCAAAAAACAGAAGAAATAGACACATTTTGGAGAGATATTTATGAAGACCCCCATGAAACATAACAAAGATACTGAATGGATTGAAAAATTAAAAGAAACCGTAAGAAGTTCAAATGTACAAGATATAAAATTGGATGATCTAAAAGCCAGAGAAATCAAAAAAAAAAAAAAAAAAGAACTCCTATCTGGAAAACCATAGACCCAGATGCAATGCCAAGCATCTGGCTAAAAGTATTAACATCTTCACACAAAGATTTAGCCCTGAGTAAGAATTATTTGTATGCGCATCCCAAATGGACATCAATTTTGGTTAACAAGAGGAAGAATGATATTTCTTAAGAGTGAACCTGGAAGCCATCCTAAAAACTACAGACCAATAACTTGCCGTACAGCGATGTAGAAACTGTGTAGTGGAATTGGTGCTTTAGTTATTTAGAGTAAAACTCAGTCATGGCAGTAGAACAAAAGAGTAGCAAAAGAAAGTTCTATGCAACAAAGGATAATTTGTTTCTAAATAAAGCTTCAACACGGAATTGTAAAAAGGGGACGAATCTAAGTATGGCATAAATAGATTACGAAAAAGCATTTGACAGCATCCCACATTCATGGATAAAGGAATGCTTACAAATGTATAAGATTCATCCTATATTGATGACTTAGATTGCATTGACAAACCACTTTGGATTTAAGCCATGACAAAGGGCAAATTTTTATCCCAGGATAAAAATTCAAAGGGGGATATTCCAGGGTGATTCTATGTCATCACTGTTGTTTTGCCTTTCGCTTAACCCATTAAACTGTTTACTTAACAGATTAAGTCTTTGTTACAGTTTGGCTCCCAGAAGACATTTTTGCTTAAAGACTTCACAGCTACTTTTTGTGGATGACTTAAAACTGTAGTTCATCAGATGAAGAGCTGAAAGCCCAACTTCAAGTGGTTAAAACTCTCTCATATGATAAAGTATGATATTTGGTCTTGATAAATGTGCAGAAGCAACATTTAAAAAAGTTGCAGTACCAAGAAAATCAGTCTGGGAGAGGAATGTGATATAAAGGAAATTGAGCAGGAAGGCGTGTATAAATATTTGGGAATGTTGATGGATTGGCAATAAAACCTGAACAAATGTCAATAAAACTCAGAAAGGGAATATGTCAGAAGACTAAAACTAATAATGAACCAGCCTTGACATCTAGGAATCAAGTCCAAGCTATAAAAAGTTTTCTCTTCCTGATAGTTTTGGTATGATTGTCTGGCTATAAAATATATTGAATCAGTTGCACAGAAAAAATGCTTCACGGTTATCAAGTGATATATAAAATCATTGTATACCAAGATTATATAGTCTGTGCTCTGAAGGAAATACGGGCTTCTTGAAACTGATTGCAACCATGGGACTGCATGCATATATGCTAATTTCATCAGATCCACACACATAGTGAAAGTTTTAAAATATGAGGAGAGGAAGACCAAGATGACCTCTCTGCTTAGTTTAGTAGAAGTTTTCTGGTGTCAAGCAGGAATGGAAATCAAATCAGAAGCAAACAAAAATCAGACAGCAACTAAATGGGCCAAAAAAACAAAAGCTATAATATAAGAGGGATCAGACGAGAAGGAAAGAAATGTGAAAAAGCCATAATTGTGGTAAATATGGAGATCTCTGGGAATAACCTACTCAGGATTTGATGCAGGAATGGTTAAGGAGAAGTGAGTTTAAACCAGTGGATGAAAGGTCAGTCATGACAGCCCAGGAAAGTGGACTACATACATGTTCGTTCACAAAGTCCATTGAGCATGTGGGAGAAACAGACAAATGTAAGTTATGTAAAAAAGAATTTGAAACAGTTGCTGGGTGTGATATACTCTTGCAGCGGGCCTGTATACTGAAAGGCACAATAATGTAGAAAGACTGTTGCACGATTGGAAACGTGAACCACTAAGCATTATAGAGCATATGATCACCCATTGCAAACAGTTCAAGAATAGATGTGAGAAAACCAGATATAGTAGTGCATGAAAAAAAGAAAAAAGTGGCATTGATTATAGCAGTAACCCACGCCTGGGTGTGGGTAATGCTGGATTTACCCACGGTTGGTGTGGTTTGGTCATGAGGGCGAATTCCGAGTGGCCAAACAAAGCCAACTGTGGGTAAATCCAGCATTACCCACATCCAGGCGAGGGTTATTGCTGTTTTAGAATGACATTATTTAAGAAAAAAAATAATTACTTTTCTTAAATAATGCCATTGTATAATACCTCCTTGCTGCCCTTCTGCAGCTGTGTGGTATTCTGCAGCAGTTCTGATGTACTGCGCATGGGTATGCCTACGAAGTACATCAGAGCTGTAGGCAAAAGCAACAGAGAAAGAAAGCTCTCTGTTGCTTTTTACAAACTGTTTCGCTATGTTAAATGGGTTTAACATAGCGAGACAGCTTTAAAAAAAGCAACGGAGAATCTCTGTTGTTTTTTTTAAAGCTGTCTCGCTATGTTAAACCCATTTAACATAGCAAGACAGTTTTAAAAAAAGCAACTGAGATAGCAAGATCTCCATTGCTTTTTACAAACAGTCTTGCTATGTTAAAGGAGTTTAACATAGCGAGACAGCTTTAAAAAAAGCAACGGAGAATCTCTCCGTTGCTTTTTTTAAAGCTGTCTCACTATGTTAAATTCGTTTAACATAGCGAGACAGTGTGAAGCAACGAAGATAATGCGTTCTCCGTTGCTGTAAAAAAAAAAAAGAGTTATAGTAATGGAAAAAGTCCAGGTGACCAGACCTTTTTCCATTACTATAACTCTGATTTACAACGTGCACGCTGACCAATCAGCGTGCATGTTTTTGAATATTAATGGGGGGGGTCGTTGTATAATATTGAATTTACTACACCTAGCAGTTATGTCTCATGTATAGAGAGAGACAAAGTCATAAAATGTCAGGATTTGCTGGCAGAAACAAGAGTAGAGTGGAAGAAAGATATCCAGACAGTTCCAGTAGTAATAGGAGCAATGGGTGTAATAAAAAAAAAAAACAATCTACAGCCATATTTGGATACGTTACCTCTACATGTAACAACTTATGAATTACAGAGGGAGTCAATTCTGGGCACATTGCAGGTGCTGCAAAGAGTACTTCTGTCTAGTGTTAAAGATTGAAACAATACTAATTTCATGAACTGTAATTATATCCTGACATCAGAAATGCGTCCATTCCTGTCATGGTATGTGTGAAATTAAACTGGGTATAGAAATATTTGTGCTGACATTTCCTTGCAAAAATAATAAATGTTCTCAGTTTCCTTATGTAGAATTAAAATACTTTTCCTTTCAACATCCAAGATGGCTGCATACTGATCAGCAGCAGGGTTGCCACCCCTCCGTTTTTTTTCCGGACTATCTGGAAATCAGACTGATTCTACAGTAGTCTGGAAAACACTGTACAAACTTTGGTATTCTGTTTCAAAAAGGAAACAGACTATCGGAGTTTGTAAATCGGCTGATTTACTATGCTTTTTTTGTAGAAAAGCATAGTAAATCAGCCGAAAGCAGGTAGCAAGAACGGAAAAAGAGGGCGTTCTGTGTCAGGTGCTGTCATCGTGACATCACAAAATGAGCAGAATGTGGGCAGGAGTTGGGGTGGGATGGGCGGGGTTACTGCTGGCATAGGGTGTGTGGCTTTACTCTGGTTTTAGCCACGATGAAAGGTGGCAACCCAAATCAGCAGTCTGATTAGAACTGTGTGTGAAAAATGAAAGTTTGGGGTGAAGGGCAATAAAAGCTGTCAGTTTGGTAAACTTAATTTACTGGTAAGTAAGTTTACTGCCTGAATCCCAGCAAGGAAGAATTTTGGAGAAACTAAGAGAAAATCAAGCAGAAAATGAGAGAGGTAAAAAGTAGTTTGGAAGAGTTGTGCAGCTATTCATCAGAAAACAGTGAAAGTTTCAGCTTTGGTAAAGGAGATGGCTTTCAGTAATTTAGAGGAAGAACAAATCAAATACACTCAGATGTTTAAAATGAGTGAAACACTGAAGTAATATGTAAAGCTAAATAGAAAAGGCTGGAAAATGGAAGAAACTTTAAATAGCTATTCAGATGAACTTACGAAACTGCAGAAATCAGCAGCTGAACTGAAAAAAAAGACTTGCCAAGTATGAAGCTTCTCAGGAAAAACCTGAAATTTCTTGCTGTGCATGAGATACTGAAAGGAACATGCTGCATTAATTTTATAAAAGTACAATCAACCAACTGGATTGATGTTCCACAGCTGGATGTATTACTTGAGAGAGCTGTGTATACACCAAATCTGACTATGATAAAGCAGCCAAGTCTTATATTAATTAAGATGCAATCATAACAGAAAGAGCTATCCAGACAAAACAGAAAAGTGTTAAAAATTAGGGACAGCAGAATGTCTGTGGAAAATTTACTGTAGACCAGGTGGAAATGAAGCAGTTTTATCCCAGCAATCAGAGCATTTGAGAGGAGGGTGTGAGGTTCAAGCATGTTTTTCCTGAAGAATCAGTCATTTTTGGATACAGAACAGGCTGAGGAGGAAATAAAAAGATTAACCAACAGACTTTGTGCCAGCAAGTAGAAAGAGGCTCTGTATCTTACTCTTCTGACAATAACAAAGTCCATAGACAGACTTTGCCTGTAAAGCCTTTTCCTTTATTCCCAAGGAATTGTTTGACTGCAGAACAAAAAGGACAGGGCCTGTCTAGAAGAGTCATTATACTTTGGACTTAAACCAGGGACTGGTTTTGAAGGTGAAGATGATCAGAATGGATACCAGTAACATTGTCAAATTAGTGATTGACACCAATCACATCTGATATAGAATTATACATGTGAAATGTGGCTCTACAAGACGTAGTGACCAAGAAAGACTGGGATTTTAACTCCTTACAGCCAAGTGCACCTTCATGCATTTCTGCTGTGACCTCCTACTGATGCCTGTAGGCGTCAAATATTGCTTATTCATATTTGCATTAATAATTCCAAAACCATACTACATACAGGTTATCAGAAGATTTCATCTTAAAGCATACTATTAATATTTGACCTCAGTCTAATTCAGCTAAAGAGAGATTTAATATTATTTGCATACTGTTTATTTGTATTGTAATAATTTTCATATTTCTCTAAATGTCTCAACATTCAGGTAACAGACAGAACTGCATAGCCTCATATGGAAGCTCACAGCTGTATGAAGAAAATCCTGCTTGGCAATATGTGTCTTGTTTGAATGGTTACTGAGATATCATAATACATTTATACAAAATTAGAAAATTAATATTCACTGCCTTTATTTTGGCTTATAAAATCCAGTTTAAAACATCAAACTGAATGAATGTAACCAAAGTAAATATTAATTAATTAATTTTATTTATTTATTTATTTACATTTGTTGAGGAGTGTTGGACGTAGGTCCATTTTCAGCGGAGGCCCGGGGAGAAAAGCTCCACAGTTAAAATAAACAGACAGTAGGTACATTGGATTACATAGCGATTAACAATTTAACATAGCAATTACTTACAACATATTTACAGATGAAGAACATAGTACATCAGTAGACAACTAGAATCTTTATCTGTGAAGTACATAACAGACATTAACAAATGTTACAATGAGAAGTTCCTGCTGTATAATAAGTACTAGGCTTATGAGCATCTGAGCTTGCTATAATCAAGGTAGTTAGTGGAGTGGAAAGAAAGGTAGTGGTTGGATGGGGTGGGTGATATTAGAGTGGGAGTTGCAAGGGCATAGCCAGCATGTTTTTAGGTGCGCTTTTAATAAAGTTTTGAAGTGGGTGCATGATGGTATGGAGGTAATTGTGGGTGGAAGGGAGTTCCATAATTTGGCTATGGTGCAAGAGAATAGTGCTTCACCAGCAGAGTTATTGGCTTTAGTGATCTTGCAAGTGATTTTTGTTGCTGGATCTTAGCGGTCTGGTGGTGCGAAAGGGTTGGAGTAGATTCTGGAGGGATGGGACATTTAGTGGATGGTTTACTAGTTTGTCGGTGAGTGAGAGTTGATACCACTGAAGGAGGTGAGGGAGTTCAAGCCAGCCCAGTTCAGCAAGTGAGAGACAGTGGTGACTATGGTAGGATGTCCCTGTGGCAAATTTGGCGATTTTGTTGTAGCAGGTCTCTAGCTTGTTTAGATCGCATTGCCTTAGGTTGGTATATATTGGAGAGGCATAAAGTAGGGTGGAGATAAGGTGGGAATTTGCTACTGAAATCTTTGCTGCTTTGGTGAGAAATTGCTTATTTCTGTATAACACTCCTAGTTTTTTGTGGACTTTTTTATGGTCATGGATATGTGAATGTCAAATTTTAGTTTATTGTCTATTTCCACTCCTAACAATTTGGTGTGCTCAGTTGGGTATATAGTGGTGTTGTATTTTGCTGTGATGTTAGTGAGAGTTGTTTTGAGTATGTTTGGTGGGTTGGAAGATGAGTAGTTTAGTTTTGTTTGGGTTGAGTATTAATTGGGCATCGGATAACCAAGTTTCAACAGAGGAAAAGGCTTCCTGTGTGACTTTTTGCAGTTTTGGTAGGGACTGGGCTGAGCAGATGATGGTTGAGTCATCTGCGTATTGTATGTGTGTGCCAGGTTTGGTGGCAGAGGCTAGATTATTGGTGTAAACAGAGAAGAGTAGGGGTCCAAGGATGGATCCTTGGTGAACCCCTACAGAGACAGGTAGTTGGGGAGATATGTCATTCTGCCATACAATGGATTGTTGGCAGTCAGACAGGTAACTCTGAAACCAGTTGGTGACTGATTGTGAGAAGGATAGGTTATTGTGGACAGAGATAAGTTGTTCATATGGGACCATGTCAAATGCTTTAGATAGGTCTAGGAAAGTAGCAGAGGAGAGATAGCCATTGTTTTTATGCTGAAGGATAGTGTTAGTAAAGGAGAGTAAGGCAGTGGTGGTGCTATGGTTTGGTCAGAAACCATGCCGAGTACTGGAAAGGAGGTTGTTAGTAAGGAGGTAGTCTGAGACCTGAGAGTGTATGCATCTCTCTAGTATTTTGGACAGTGGAGAGAGAATAGCTATGGGGCGGTAATTGGTTAGTTCTGTGGAGGGTCCGCCTTTATGGAGGGGAATTATATGTGATACTTTTCACAGTGTGGGAACGTAACTTTCTGACAGAGATTGGTTAATCAAGATGGATACTGGGTAGGCCAGAGCATCAGCTGCGATTTGTAGGTATTCACTTGGGAGGTTGTCTGCTGCTAATTTGGTGGGTTTAAGTTTAGTTAAGAGTTTTTTATGTTGGAGGTAGGTACAGGAGAAAAAGAGAAGGCAGTGGGGAGATTACTAGTTGAAGGGGTGGGTTGGGGGGGGTTGTGTTGTTTAGCTAGTGATAGTATGGTTTGGGTGAAGTGTGTGTTGAATGAGGTAGCAATATTTTCTGAGGAGTGAGGGATGTTAGGAGGAGGGGTACTGACTTTACCTGGGTGGAGGATGGAGTTTATGGAGGACCAGAATTGTTTGGGGCTGTGTTGTGAGGAGTCTAGGGCAGACTGGTAGTATTGCAATTTGTCCTGTTTTATTAGCTTTTTGACTGTATGGTGTAGTTCTAGGAATTTCTGTCTAGTTGAGGGGGTTTCGGTTTTGCGCCAGTGCTCCCAGGCTTTATCCCTGTTTTTCATTTCTGACTTAGTGGTTTTCTGTATCCATGGGGAGGGTTGTGCTTTGGTTCTGGAAACTCTTATGGGGGCATGGTAATTAAGGATGTTCAGGAAGGTAGTATTAAAAAATTCAACTGCGTCATCTAGACTGAGGTACATTAGGGGATGCCAGTAACATTCTTTGAGGGATGAGATGAATGTGAGTGGGTTAAAGTTGAGTTTTTTTTACGTATTTGACGGTAGATGACAGGTTTAGCTTGGTATAGGTATTTTTTGAGTAAGAATGCTGGGGAGTGATCACTGAGGCTATCTGACAATCAGCCTGTTGTATATGACTGGGGGCTCTTACTGACTAGTATCCAATCCAGGGTAGTGTGCTTGCTGGAGTTTTTATTTATCCTGGTTGGCGACTGGACTAGTTGGATGAAGCCATGAAGGTTTACATGATGGGTTGGATGGTTGCCAGAACAGGATTGCCAGTCAATATTGAAATCACCTAAAATTATAGTTTCTTGGGGGAGATGGTGGGTAGATCAGCTGAGGAGGTTTTCTAGTGGAGGGATGTTTTGGCCAGGTGGGAAGTAGCATCCAGTTATGTTGATGGTTTTGTTTTGGTTTATTTTGAGGTTGGTATATATTATTTCTTCACTGCCTATTTGTGGAGCTGATGATTTTAAGATCTGGATGTTTAGATGCTGTTTAAATATTATAGCTACACCACCTCCTTTCTTGTTTAGCCAGTCTACTCTTAGTATGCCATAACCTGTAGGGAGTATTTGCTCATTGGTAATGTGAGGTTTTAGCCAGGTTTCTGTCAGGATGACTATATCTGGGGAGTACAAGTCTATGGTGGCATGGAGTTCATGGACTTTGTTGGATATACTTCTAATATTTAGGCTTAGTAGAAGGAAGTCACTTGGCTTTCTATTGGCTGTAATATGGGAGAGGTTGTGGTTTCTACTCTGATTATGAGGATTGGGGTTGCAGATGGTAGGGCCAGGGTTGGGGTGGATGTCTCCACTTGGGGTTAGTTTTGATATGCATGAGGTTATTAGTTTTCTCAGCTTTTGAATGTGTTTGTTTATAAGGGAAACTTTATGATTGTGCTCTGTGGGTAATAGGTACGGTGGGAGGGTTACTATTTTAAGTTGTAGGGATGCTTTATGTTTGAGTAATGTAGTTTGGTAGAATATGTGGGGGGTGCATAGGGATGGTTCTTGAGCTGGTGGGAGCTGAGTGAGGGTGAGACATGAGTGGCGGTGTGAGTAGTAGTACAGTGGTAGTGGTTGCATGGGGGAGTGATGGAGCTTTGGTAGGATGTAAGATATGCAAGGAGAGTGCATGCAGTGAGCATAGGTAAGGTATGCTTGTACATGTTAGTTGAGGAGGTGTGATAGTAGTGGGAAGATGGAGGTGGTAGTGTTGGGTTAGCGCTGTGGTTGGCTATTGGAAAGATGGGAGGGGTTTGTGAGTGCAATAAAGGTGGGACCACTGGGGGCGGGAGGGAATAGGGGGCAGGGTGGGGAGAGAAGCGGGTAGAGACCCTGTTAGTTGCTCGTATGAGGGGGCTGGAAACAATCATTTAACAGAGTTAACTGATAAATGAACATATGATAATGACACGGGTGGTTGTAGTTTAAAAAAAATGGTGCCTGCCACAGGTAATATTTATTAACTTTGGGATTGTCTTAAGGTAATAAACAGGGAAGGGGGAGGGAAGAACAAGGGTGTGAGCAGGCAGTTCTATGTACTGTTGCTAATGAGCCAAAGCAAAGACAAGTTTGTGTTTAAGAAACAATCACAATTGACCAAGGACTGCTCTGAAACTGTAAATCATTTCTTAACCATTTCTCAGGTGGAAAAACAGGATAACCTTGTATCAGTAGGGTACTGTGGTCTCAGTTTAAATTAACAAACACACAGTATTGATCAGTTATGGATACTATTTGCTAACAGAAGGGAATAAGAGAGAAAGTAGAAGGTGTGTATGTGTGTGTGTGTGTGTGTGTGTGTGTGTGTGTGTGTGTGTGTGTGTGTGTGTGTTTACAAACCAAAGCAGAGCGCTCTCCAGGGGAAATGAATATTGGCTCAAACAGGTAGACGCATACTCAGTTAACTGTAGCTGTTTGCAGACAGTTCAGACCCGGACTGCGCTTTTCTTACAAGAATGTTAAAGGTGGTACCGCAGTTGAATATTTAAGAGTGGTGTTAGGTCTAGAAAAGAAGAGTACAGAGAGGAGTAAGCACTTTTGAGATGGTAAATATATATTATAAAGATTACAAAAAACAAACTGAGCAAATAGCTACCGCATGCAGGACAATGTCTTGAACCAACTACTAGTATATGCAGATACTGAGCCAGTTGGAAGAACATCTGTTAGAAAAACCTCAGACAGTTATGGAGTCACAGATAAAAATATAGCGAGCAGCAATCTTGTCGTGGTTCTCTAATGTGATTCTGTCCACCAGTAACAGCACAATTATATAGAAATAATTAGACACCAATATGAGCTGTCTACACACAACACAATTACATGAATAACATCAGTGAACAAGGTGCAGCTATGCAAATAGACCATACTATTATACTAAAAACAACTTGGTGCAGACAAATGCTAGCATGCCATAGTAACTTCCAATAATAAAGCATAAATCATATTAGATGTCTAACACAATTCAACATAAACATATACAGTTGTAAAATGTCTAATACAATTCAACATAAATAGGCATTTACAGTTGTAAAAACACGAGACACTGAGCTCCTCATGGGGCCTGTAGCAGAGTGTATTGTAGTTTTAAAAATGTTGCCTGCCACAGGTAATATTTATTAACTTTGGGATTGTCTTAAGGTAATAAACAGGGAAGGGGGAGGGGAGAACAAGGGTGTGAGTAGACAGTTCTTTGTACTTCTGTTAATGAGCCAAAGCAGAGACAAGTTTGTGTTTAAGAAACGATCACAATTGACCAAGGACTGCTCTGAAACTGTAAGTCATTTCTTAACCATTTCTCAGGTGGAAAACAGGATAACCTTGTATCAGTAGGCTACTGTGGTCTCACTTTAAATTAACTAACACACAGTATTGATCAGTTATGGATACTATTTGCTAACAGAAGGGAATAAGAGAGAAAGTGGAAGGTGTGTGTGAGTGTGTGAGTGTGTGAGTGTGTGTGTCAGGGCTGCTTACAAGCCACAGCAGAGTGCTCTCCAGGGGAAAATGAATATTGGCTCAAACAGGTAGACACATACTCAAAGTTAACTTTAGCTGTTTGCAGACAGTTCAGACCCGGACTGCGCTTTTCTTACAAGAATGATAAAGGTGGTACCGCAGTTGAATACATAAGAGTGGTGTTAGGTTCAAAGTTAACTTCAGCTGTTTGCAGACAGTTCAGTCCCGGACTGCACTTTTGTTACAAGAATGATAAAGGTGGTACCGCAGTTGAATACTTAAGAGTGGTGTTAGGTTGGAGAGACACTGAGCTCCTCATGGGGCCTGTAGCAGAGTGGATTGTAGTTTTTTATTGTGAACAGTTTGCCACTTACAGTTTTCTAGTAACTCTCATGGTTCCAGAGATATGAGTATTTGTTTGCACTGCAAGGTGATAATTTAATTTTTTTGAAGGTTCAAGCCACACCCACTGGGAGTTAAAAGTACACACTTAAAAGAGCCGTACTGGAAGGTTTGAATTAAACTGGTTGTTGAGCTGTAAAACATATACCCCACTTTGTCATTAATGTTTAGAAGGCCACTGAAGGGGCTGAAGTAGTAACTGTAAATAAAAGTTTTTGTTCTAATGCCTGTGTATACATTCACAATGTTAATTGCATGTTATATTGTATAGCAGTTTTGTTTAGGGTACAGTCAGGGATATTTCAAAATGTGAGTTCAAAGGAGCCTTATCAGTGACTGCTGTTTATGTTTAACATATGAAAGCAAGAAAGTACGTTTTCTTACTTTTGATGTATTCATGTTTTACACTGTAACAAGGTAAGAAAGTCTGGAGAAAAGCAAGTTAAAGTTAATATACTGTTTTGATCTTTGGCTGCTGTGGTGGGACGTAAAATTGTATTGATCACCTTATATGTAGAATTAAGATCATCTTCCTTGGTTTTGCAGAGGTGGATGTTTAAGATTATTGTCCTTTGTTTAAGCTGTATACAGTGTTTTTTAAGCAAATAGACTTGAAAAGTAAGATGCAATTATGAAAAGTGTGGAAAATGCTATTTCCACTTTCCAGATGCTAAGTCATTAGCTATTTTTCCATTAGCAAATACTCTTAAGTGGGAGACAAAAAGTCTATATGCACAAGTAATCAATCATAAGAGGTCCAAATATTGTGTCCTGAGTAAAATTTACAAACATTATTTCATATATTTGCAAGTTAATAGCTATTTTTCTAATTAACCAACTGCCTTTACTTGGAGACAAGCAGTCCACAGGTGCAAGCAGTTAATCTTGAGAGGTTTGAACAGTGTGTGCTGAGTTAAATGTACCTGTTACACTCATCTTCTTTTGGCTGTTCCCGTTGGGGGTCGCCACAGCGGATCATCTGTTTCCATTTCTTTCTGTCCTCCTGTCATCTGCATCATGCTCTTTCACACCAACCACCTGCATGTCCTCTCACCACATCCATAAACCTCATCTTAGGCCTTCCTCTTTTCCTCTTACCTGGCAGCTCCATCCTTAGCATCCTTTTCCCAATATACCCAGCATCCCTCATCAGCACATGTCCAAACAAATGCAATCTCGCCTCTCTAGCTTTGTCTCCAAACTGTCCAACCTGAGCTGACCCTCTAATATACTGATTCCTAATCCTGTCCATCCTAGTCACACCCAGTGCAAATCTTAACATCTTTAACTCTGCCACATCCAGCTCTGACTCCTGCCTTTTCGACAATGCTACAGTCTCCAACCCATATGACATAGCTGGTCTCACTACCCTCTTGTAGACCTTCCCTTTCACTCTTATTGGTACACGTCTGTCACAAATAACTCCTGACACTCTTCTCCACCCATTCCACCCTGCCTGTACTTTCTTCTTCACCTCTCTTCCACACTCCCCATTACTCTGAACTGTTGATCCCAAGTACTTAAACTCATCCACCATTACCAACTCTACTGCCTGCATCCTCACCATTCCTCTACCCTCCCTCTCATTTACACACATATATTCTGTTTTAGCCCTGCTGACCTTCATTCCTCTCCTCTCCTCTCTAAAGCATATCTCCACCTCTCCAGGGTCTCCTCAACCTGGTCCCTACAATCACTACATATCACAATGTCATCTGCAAACATCATAGTCCACGGGGCCTCCTGTCTAATCTCATCTGTCAACCTGTCCATCACCACTGCAAATAAGAAAGGGCTCAGAGCTGATCCTTGATGTAAACTCACCTCCACCTTAAACGTATCTGTCACTCCCACCGCAGTCCTCACCAATGTCACGCTACCCTTGTACATATCCTGTACCACTCTTACTTAACATTTAACATTATATTGGCAAGCAGTTTAGTGAAAAAATTTAGTCTGAAACTGTGCTAATTGAATAAGTTATACAAGTAGTAGCCTCCCCGGCATCCTTAATAATTTAATACCTTTAATATAACAGACCACAATTTGTTTTTTAAATGTAACCAGCTCACTTTTTCTTAGAGCTAAAAGTTAATGTTTACTGAAAGCATGTAAGCTGTATTTTACATCTTTGAGGGGAAAAATCATTAGAAAAAAAAAAGTTAGTGCCAGTGTCCCCGCTTACACTGATTGCTAACATGTGATTTAGCATAGTTAACCTTAATTTTAAAACTGGTAGTGCTGGAGGGTACAAGCTGTCAGTTTGGTGCAAGTGCTTCTCGCTAGAGGAGGAAACTTTTTTTTTTTTTAATGTACATAGTTTTTTTTGTTGTAATTTGAAAGGGAGTGGGGGTTCTGAAATTTATTTTTGTGTTTTCATTAAAGCAAAACATCTTGAAAAATGTGACATAGGTTGAAAAATAGATGAGAATTGGCATCTATACAGGAGATCAGCTTGTTAAACATTAATGTGTGCATGTAATCTAAAAGTTAGATGTATACATCCAAAAGCACTGTTATATATAGTAAGATGGTGTGATAGCTTTCTGTCATAATAGCTACTCTACTCAAATTATCGTGGGCTGTAAACGGCTTTACAGGTATAGACAAAAAGCAGGAGTATTGAGCTATATTACAAAGTGTAGGGTGCAAATGGCAGTGATGCAGAGGAGACTTTTTGGATAGAAATGCGCATGTGAAGAATGGATTTTGTGGTGAACATTTCAGCAGAATATCATGGACAAAGGAGAAAGGGGAGTAATAATACTTATTGCTAGAGGGGTTCCACTAGTGATAGAAGAGAAAAAAGACAGCAATGGTAGAGTTGTGGTAATAAGGGGTTATTAACAGGGGAGGAGTATTATACTGGTTTAGTTGTATAGTTGACCTAAAGAAACTGCTGTGTGGAGCAATAATTAGCTTTCATTAGGTAATATTTAGGAGTGTGAACTCAAACTGGATTTACAAAGGCAAGGATGTATCATTTGAACTTAGATGGAAAAATGTAACAAAAGATGGTATAGTTCTGAAGAAATATATGTGAATATAATATTATTATTATTATAAATAAAAAAAAAACTGTAGGAAACTAATAACTTACTGTTAGCCTTTCACTTTATATTGTGTTCATCCCTGACCAATACACACAGATTGTCTCTGCAATCTCGCGATCTGGTTGGGGAAAATGTAGTAGCATTCACTCCAATCAGATCATTGTTCCCCATAGCAATCTTTGGCCATGGAAGTGAGGTTTTTTAATCTCTGTATCACGCGCCACTTTTTTCAAACTGCTAGTGTCCACGGAACCCGTTGCCTGCAGTAAGGACATCTCACTGTAATTTTTAACTCTTTGCTGTTAAAATATATGTGACCATTTTTTTTTCAGTCATGTATAATGTACTAGCAATATAGACTCTAGTCTGCTTATAATGTAACATAATAACAAAGCTGTCTGGGTAGAAGTGTTACAAGTGACAGGCCATACAAACTGTTAATTTTAAAGTGCATTACATAGGATAGCAGGGTAATCTAATTCAGGATATTGCAACTAGCGTTTAAATGTGCTGTTTTTTAGTTGAACTGTATTTTTCAACGTGTAAATAGTAACAGGGTAAGATAAAAGGAAGTTCTGAGTTTTATAACCAATTACAAGTGGCAAAGATATGCGTGTATCACCTATTGGTGTGGCGTGGTAGGAGACAAGCAACATGCAGGCCAATTACAAATGCTGTGTCCTGACTTTTAATGTATGAGAATGGACTTGTATTGCTTAACATCTATAAAAGTATGTCCTGACAAATGATGAGCTCTGCCTATTTTAATGTATGAGAAGAGATTTTACTGTTCTGATACTTAGATATTTCTAATGAATAAAAATACATTGAAGGTACTATTTTTAAATTACCAGTGCCACAAATATCAAAGCATATCTAACTAATGTAATTACTTAATTTAGCTGATGATCTACTGTGTCAAACTGTTTTTATTTTAGTACATTTTCTGTGAAACATATAGTACATAAAGTGCTTTTCACTGTCCTAATTTGCACCTATATTTTCTTCTCCTTCTTAGGAACACTGTCTATCTTTCTCACCCAACTCAGCATGCCCCTTTGAAAGGCTCGCAACGCTAGGAGACTGCTGCTGATAGTCCACTGAAAACCATAGCAGTCAAACTCTATTTTTTAAAGCAAAGTACGAATAATCAGTAAAGGAGACAAGGTTATTATTTTCCTCTCAGTAATCTTTCTCATCTGGGAAGTACTCTTTAGTGGACCGCTCGGAGGTCTGCAGCACTGGCAACATCATACTAGGCTCCCCCCTGTAAACCAGCAGTCAAATTTTAAAGAAAACTGTAGGAAACTAATAACTTACTGTTAGCCATTCACTTTGTATTGTGTTCTGCCCTGACCAGTACACACAGATTGCCTCCGTAATCTCGCGGTCAAGTTGGGTCCCGCTCTGTTGCCTCACTTTGCTCTGCTAACTCCACTCCCCTCACTTCGACTCCGCTCCCGTACCCTGCCCCCATATCCCACTCGTCCCCACTACACCTACCTTTATTCTAAATCCTCATCACCTGACCACTACCTAGTCCAGTCACCTACCTCTCATCATTCTCTCCATCCATTCCCCCTATCTGACTCCCTGCCCTCATACACACACACATTAGCAACTGGCCACACCCTCACACCCACCTCTTTACTTCAGCCACTCTACTGCTTATAGCCAAGCATCATTACTATACAATATGCAAATCACACTAGCATCTCTCTTGATAGCTCTCACAACTCTAGCCTACATCACATCCATACATTCTAACACACCACTGGATAACGCTACATACCATACAACACATATTTCCACACTTACAAAAACTTGCATAAACTTTGCTATCAGCCCTACAATATTCAATAATAGCACAATACTACACATACACAGGACCTACATGCCAAAATGTTACACTAGAAAAATACCATTTAGATCTGACATAGAAATAGCTCACACAGTTAAACATGTACTATTTATTGCCAAGAAACTACTTATCTCAGGAGACATGCACCCAAACCCAGGACAATTCAAAACCATACTGTTAACTAAACACACATCTGACCTACTGATTCTTAACATCAACACTAGGAGTATATCTAACAAGCTCCCTGACCTACATGCATTCATAACCCACTATTCTCCTGACATACTGACCTCACAAAGCCATGGCTAAAACCTAGCACCCAAAACAAAGAATTTCTCCCCCCAGGTTGTAATATCTTAAGATTAGATAGAGTAGGCAGGAAGGGAGGTGGGGTCGCAATTCTCTTTAAAAACAGACTCAACATCCAACCTCCACAAACCCCTCTACCTCAATTTCATAACGCAGAAACCTTAGCCTTAGTCTTATGCATAAACAACACAAAAAAAAATCAACATACTTTGCTGCTACATCCCTCCAGGACTCTGTGTTCGAAAAAGAATGTGAAGTTTTAAAATCTATGTTTATGGTGAGGGGATATCCAGAGGATTTTGTACTTGAAATTCTTGGTGAAGTTTGTGCCAAAAGAATCACTGGATATTTTGCACCTAAAAGGAGGAAGTATGGGTGTTAGGTCTAAGGACAAAAATGGAGATGGACATGTGGGAGCTTTGGTATTAATTTATAATAGTGATTTCCATGAATTGGCCTCCATAGTAAATAAGAATTGAAAATCGTTTGCCTGGACGATGAGCATAAGGATATTGTGGGGGAGAAAATGAGAACTGTATATAAGAAAGACGTGTTTCAAAAATTTATTTGAGAGGGAGATACATATATGTAAGGAGGGGTATATGAAAAAATGTGGCCATTGTGCACACTGTCCCTATGTAATCGAGGGGGAAGTTTTTGTTGTGCAGGGGTTTGGGGAAGTGAGACTTAGAAAAAAATTTTTCATGTGGCAGCAAAGGTGTGATATATTTGGCTTTATGTGAGGAATGCTGTGCATTCTATGTTGGTAAAACTAAATTAAGTTTGAATAGATCAAACCTTGTGATGAGTTCCTGGAATTTATGTATTTTCTTAAATAATATGACTCACCAACATCAAGTGTCATTATATTATTTATCTGCATTACTGTTTGAATAATATGCATGAGTTTAGATCTGGTTCATTAACAACTGTCAACAACAATGGTCAAATCAGCTGGACATCCTGTTATTCAGACTAAACAGCAAGATGACTTTAATATATTTAATTTTACTACTGTGACTATAGAACCTAATTTAATTGAACTTTTGATGGACTTTAAACTTTACATTCATAAGTTAAATTTGAATATGACTAATGAAAAACTAAATGCTTTGAGGCTATTTATAACTAAGGATGATTGTAACTGTAGAACAGAGGAAATGCTGAAACAGAACAGTCATGAAATGGTGTCTTTAAATGAACTTAATGTAGCATACAGGAAAATAAGAGGTTACATTAATGATTTATTTATTTGTTGTCAAATAGATTTGGATATGTTTAATTATCTAACATTAACACCTGTCACACCTGTTATCTTTGGCAACACCTCATAATTGATGAAAGAAATTCAGCCAGATATACTTGTTCTAAGGTGGCTGATGGTATCTTGAAAAAATATGCAGCAATGGAATGGTCATTTTAAGAGACATGAATAATCATGAATGTAGAACAATTTAGAAATTGAATGGGTGATAGATGTGTTAGTAGAAAGATGTTGAAGAACTACTATATATCATTTTGCAGAATAATTTTTCATATTTAATGTAACATCAAAGATAAAATTGTGCATTATATTTGATTTTTTGGATGATATATTGATGATCACAAATGGAGATGAAACTACAGCTAAGGAAATAGTGGATGAGATGAATGCCAGCACATCCTTCCTGGAATTCATACTTATCTAAAATTCATAGAAAACCTACTCAAACTCATTTGTGATCTTCTTGGATATAGAATTCATGCAGGAATGCAATAATTTAAAACAAATGTTTGAAAGTAGGGGCTATCCAAAAGTGTTACTGCAGTGACTCATAAAAGAGGTCCAACTAAAAAGAAGGGAAGGGCAAAGAAGGGAGGGGCACTTCTCACCCATTTTGGGACCATCAACCTTATTAGCTCATACGCTTAGCCCTACCACCCCTGAGGGTAATAGTGCTGACATAAGTATGCCAATGCACAGTAATAACAATAGTGATAAGACCAGATATATTGTCAGCTTAATTACTACACATACACCGTATGGTGAGTCCATAAGGGGCACCCTGTTAAAAAAACTGGTGTATCCTTATGGAAGACACAGATCTTAGATCTAAATTAGGTGCCCTACCAAGAGCTGTGTTTAGTAAAGGAGCTAACTTAAAATATATGTTGGAGAAAGAGCATAAATTGTACAGCAGGAACACAGGAATGGTTAAATGCGAAGCATGTGCCTATTGCAGGTACATATATACAGGTAGGGACTATACAGTTGCTAGGGTCTATATTAGAAGACCGACTGTTTAGGTGATCGAACACCTAAACATCGATCTTCTAGTATCGAACTGCACAATGTTGAACATCCCAGTGAAACAAGTCCCTCGGCCACAACATAAAAAACA
Source organism: Protopterus annectens (assembly GCF_019279795.1). Lineage (NCBI taxonomy): Eukaryota > Metazoa > Chordata > Ceratodontiformes > Protopteridae > Protopterus > Protopterus annectens. The sequence goes on from NC_056737.1 coordinate 1,403,030,416, forward strand.
TTACTTTACAACTAAATTAAGTGGGGGGCTGTTCCCCTCACACCCCCCTAACTAAATATACCAACTCCAAGATCGCTCAACAGTAGGGAAATAGCAAACTCTGGCGAACGGCCAAGGGTAAACTTTCCCTGCATTAAATCGGCCATTCGACGTTTTTTGCTTTCGATATTAGAAGATCGATGTTTAGGTGTTCGATCACTTAAACATTCGGTCTTCTAATATAGACCCCAATTGCTAATAGGTATTTTTCGTTGACTGCTCGATATGACTGTAATTCTAAAAGCATGGTATATTGACAAGATGTCAAATCTGTCTGGCGTTTTATATTAGCAAAACCGATTGTAGGTTCAAAGAAAGGATCTATGAACACATTTATAGTATAAATAGAAACAGAAAAAAATAATGCTTTGGCCAGCCACATTAGGGACAACCCTGGACACCACTTTAAATTTAAGGGGATCGACCAGGTGATGGAGAGCCCTAGAGGTGGGCATACATCCCTTTTACTCGAAAGACAAGAGTTATGGTGGCAACTTACTTTAATGAGCAGTGTTCTGTTATGTGTTTACTCAAGCTTAAAAGTTTATTACGCTGAATGAATTTTTGAAATTCAGTATAAATTGTTCGTAGAAGACAATATTTTATGTACTTGTAGGTTTATATGGATGCACCTTTTTGATTGTTTGTTTTATATATTAATAATGTTCCACTTTGTGCTTTAAAATTTTTTTAAAGTATATGTAAATATCTTTATAAATATGTATATGCTTGTTAACAACCACTTTTAAACTTGTGATGCAATGCATTTTATTGGTCATGTGATTTCATGGTTATATAAGGAGGGGCTTTACTGTTTGAATTTTTCTGAAGAAGTTCATTTGATTTGAGTGAACGAACGCTCACATATTAAAGTTTTGGTTTGCCTTTGGAGCTGTGGCTCTTTACTTATTTTATTATTCTTTATATCTTGTCCCCTTGCTTTTGGTGGAATGTGTAGGGCAACCGGTGTAATTCTTATACCCTGTCAACCTCTATTCACCAACTGTCATTTATTTCTTGTTCTTTATGATTCAGGTGCATTTTCCATAACATTATCTGTGCATTACTGTTAGTACAAGTCAGTACTTTCACCTTTTTTTTTGTATTTAACTAATCTGTTAATATTTTTGACATTCCAAACCAAACTGAGCTGCAGTAATGACTATGTTAGTCTATTAAACTTGCATTCTTTGTCTTTCTGTTGTGTCCCTGGGTCTTCATAATCTTTTTATATCACTTTTTGTATCACTTTATTTATTGTTGTGTAATGCTGTCACAACTAACACCTGAGCTCTTGTTAGAGCATAGAATTCCAGTCCTACCCAAGAAACTAACAACATATTAACCAATATGCTTATTTCCACATGACAATAGAGCTGACATTCTACAAACAGCAGTATAAAGCTTCTTTCAGTCCTCATTAGTCAGACTCCTTTGGACTATTGAACAGCTGTTATAAGTCACTGATCTATTTGCCTGCAATACTTTATTTCTAAAGCCATCCTATTATCTTTGTGCTTCAAGGTAGCCTGGATAAGCAGAGTTATGTCCTATATTTTGATTGACTTAAGCATCCATTGCTGTGCTCTGTTTTGACCTTCCTATTCTAGGGAAGCATTGTCAAATTGCATAGTTTCCCAAACCCTCTGTCAGTCCATCCACACAACCCATCAGTTCAGCTAAAGGAAGGTAGAACCCAACCTACTACTTGACTATCACTCCACTGCCTTTAGTCCACACCCCTTAAAGGTCATCACTCTTACTTGTACGGAGTAGTAAGGCATCTGTATCCCTGGCTAGCTACTTCCCATTATTTCCCACTGATGTGGGCTCGGGTTATAGTTATAATATCATTGTGATTAACTGCCCAGAATGCACCTCCTATATCCATGGCTAACTACTCTCTATTACTCTCCACCAGTTTAGCTTTTATGTCACTGTGATTGGTAATCATAGGGCATAACAGCAATCACAGAATTTGTATTAACCAGTCTCACCAGTTAGACTCCAAGTTCCAACTGTCAGTCAGTATGATTGACATCCCGATCAGGGTGAATAATATACAGCCCGTCACTCCAGTTTTCACCCGTTAGGCTTTAAAACATTAGTCTTGGTTTGCCTTAATTGACAGCCTCATTCAACAGAAGTGGCAATCCCCCACAACTCTTTACATACAAAGTTGAAACTACCAATAGTGTCTCAAACTGGCATGCACCAGCTGTGATTAACACTCCCACTCCATCCCTCCCCCTATGTGTTAAATCTTTATATGTTTGTCTTAAGCAAAGATATTGGTATAAAAACACAAACAGATCTGTAGCAGTCTGTATTAGCTGTTGGAAGTGCTTATCTTAAGGCTAAGGTCAAGTCATTGGCTAAAGTAAAAAGTTTTTAACTTTATATTTTTAGGGGGGGTTGCATTATTTGTCAAAAAAGAAATAGAGACTTATATGAAATTTAAAGTACAGCTGTATTTTGTTGTGATTTAAAAATAAGTATAACTGAATTATGTTAAGAATATCATAACTGAATATCATATATTGAGACCATAAAGATGGTTAAAGAATGCACAGTGAGAAGCATTCATTATAGGTTGCGGGCAAGTTTAGCAAGTAATACAACAGGCTTTTTGATGTAGGTAGGGTATAAATGTAGCTTACAGGGTACTGAACTCCACAGCATTAGGGCTCATTAAGAATAATTTAAGACAGATTCTTCCAGCACCTTCCTTGGAATCACTGACGGTCTCTTTTCAGCTGAATAAAGGGATCAATTTAATTGATAGAGCACTAGGAGTTCTTTAAGGTAGGACATCCCCTTGACATACAGTTTTAAATCTATAACAACTAAAACCTTATAACTTGACCTTGAGATCATAGACAGGCAGTGCATTTTGGGAGCACTATGTAAATAGCATAAGATTTGAGTTATTTATGCAACTGCAGTAGTCACAGGTATTGTGTCTAAGATAAAGGGCACCATTATAATCCTACCCCATAAGAGAAAAAGCACACATGAGCATTTAAGGGCCAGTGATGGTATTAGGTGCTTAATTCTGGTATGTCCTTTAGTGACTAGTGCATCATCAAAGATCTTGCCCAAACAATGCACTTTAGTAACAAATTTCAGTCTGTTACCTCTTGTCAGTTAAAAGGCCTTGTACCTGAATGGATTGTCACAGTTTCTTTCTTAACTAGACTGAACCCTAGGTGACCAGTTGCCAGTCAGTTAACAATGGAATCTAAGACTCCTTCAAATTATGTAAAAATTTGTATGTATTTTTGATGGAAGGAGAGGTAAAGCAGAGCATCATCTTTATAGCTGTGGTAACTGAAATATGTCCTCCAGTGTTTGGTTTTCTCATTTGGCATTTAGCTGTGGCACCTTCTTTACACAATAATGTCTTCCCTGTGTGTACATAGGTTTTTATTGGGGGCTGTGTTTTTTCCCATGTGACCAAGACATGTAGTAGATAAAGTGACAGTCCTCCAAATTGTCTGTATGTATGTGAGCTGTGTGCATGGATGTGTGTGTATGCGTGTGTGGGTCTTGCATACACCTCTATGCATCTTGTCTTTTGAGTGTCAAGGTAGCTGTGGCTCCCTTGTGGCACTGAATTGGAAGAAACGGTATCCCAGCATGAGTAAATGAGAGGTCAGTGGTGAACCAGTCAAGACTGTGCAAGCTGGACCATTGTACATTTTTAGTTGCTCCAACAGAATCCTGTGGTCCCAAGCATCAAATGCTAGGGCCAAATATCAGCTTTAATCTCTCATTATAGGGTTATTAACTACTCTCATTAACTACTGTAAGCAGAGCAGAATAATCTGAGTTCTGTGTTACCTCATAAAGCTAGACTAATACTGGTTAAGGCTATCACGAATTGTTAAAAATGTTCAAGTTGCAGCAAAACCATTTTATTTAAACTCTTAACCAGCAAACTGAAAATAATGACAGTATAGGAACTCAGTAATAGTGCTAGGCAGGAGATCAAAGTGACCATAAGATGCCTAGCTGTATAAACCTTTTGGTTGACACACTTGAGTTTTTGCCCCCCTTTGCAAGTAAGTAATAGTGTCCACCTCCCAAATCAGGCAGAGCTGTACATGACAGTAAATGTGTGTCTACGAATCCGCTCATCAGAACTAGCCTTAAAGGTAGACATAACAGTACTTTGCTTGACTTGTAATGGAAATGTATTCTGTAGGCTGAGACTATATTGAATTAAGAACTTATCCTTCCAACCATTCTTGCTTATTTGTTATAGATTAGGTCCCTAGCATGAGTATATGTAGAGCCACAAGTTTTGCAAAGAGTAATGAGGTCAAATAGGATTAGAACTTTCATGGCTTGAAAAGCAAGTCATGTGTGATATGTTGTGATACTTGAAGGATTTAAGGCCTTTAATTTTCCTGGTTTAAAAGTTGTTACAGCCTTTCCATTTCAGCAGTACTCTGATTTCTACATACCAAAGGGGATACTGAATTCAATGATGGGTCTATTAATGGGATAGTACAGTTGTAAGAAGACTTTTTTGAATCTTGAAGATATTCCCTTGGAAATTTACTGGGCCAAGTAGAAGGATTTCCTGACAGTGGTGCAACATGTTGATTATATGAGAGATAGAGAGTTGTCCATGTAAGCAGTCAGGTCTCTTATGATACTGTCTGTCTGAAGAGCAGTACCATTTATAACATATCAGATGGGAGAAGCTTTTCTTCCAAGCACTATTATGTTACACATTTTTGCATTTAGTTTGAGACCATTTCAGTAAACTAGATATGTGCATATTTTAGCCCTTGTTGAAGGTAGTTTTATGTAGTTAGATGTCCAGATGACTGTGCCCAGCTTGCAGCTATCAGGCCATGTGATCAGTCACTTTTCTGTGATATTAACTTGGATGTCTGCAGAATAAATGCCAAACAAGAGCAGGCCCAACACTATTCTCTGTATAGTACCCTTCTAGTTATAATTTTATGTTCCTAAGGATGACCATCAACTTTCACAACACAGTTTTTTTAGATAGCCTTTTATAGTCCAGCAAACAATGTAGAGGTTTGCAATAAGAACGTCTGTTTTTTTCAGTAATTCAAGCATGACACATAGTGTCCAAAGCTTTAATCAGGTCAAGATAAGCAGTGTATCTGGTGTTTCCAGTGTCCACAACCTCTTTTAACGTTTTCCAAGAACTTAACTTGGTTTAGGAGACAGGACCTGTCCTTGTCAAAACCAAACTGAGTAGGGTCTAGAACGGTTAAGTTGCGTATGTCTGCATAAATAAATTCTGCTGTTATACATTCCATGGCTTTGCATATAAGGCTGGTGGGCATATCATTACCTTGTTCTGTAGAGGTACCATCCCTTGTAAACCACAGTGCAGTTGTAGTAGTGGGTAGTAGACTCTCAGTTGAAGCTGTGGAATATCAGAATTCTTTGAGTTGTATTGGATTAATTTGCATTACAAACACTACAGTGCAGTATTATGGGATTATGCACTCCTGAAGGTGCCATCCTTCAGAAGAAATACTAAATCAATATCACAACTGCCTGACTTGGTGGTAGCTTGGGTTTGTATAAAAGATCTCATGCACTTCTCAAAAAGAGTAAGGGCTTTATTTATTTACTCATTATCAATAATATTTAGCCTTCATCAAATTCCTTACAGTCTTCAATACAGTCCCATCAAAGTAAAACATAAAAAGTTAAAAAAAAGAAACATAATTTCAACCACACACTCTTATGTACAGCCATTTTTATTTAATGTATTGTCTAACTACTATCCCACATTTTAACTAAATAACAGTTCTTCACATCTTGCCTTTTCTGTAATCCAGTGGTAGATACTAAGATGTTATCCATTTCATCCTTGTTTTCCATCATATTTTTTCATATATACCATAAACAATCAAATCCATATTTATTTGTGATAATCATCTTTATTGAAACCTGCCTTTAAATGTACATTAACACTCTTACATGCTATAAAAGCATGATTCCTTGGCTTCTTCATCATTACACATTACGAAACATTTCACTTAATTATACTTCATCTGTCTTTCAACTGGTAACTGTTTCAACATTATTCTGTATAGAAAATCTGTCACATTCTTGTTCTCTTCAAATATGCTTAGATTTTCTCTTATTGCTTCTTTTATAAATCCACTCTCTTTCTCCCATGGCTGTACGTAGTGGTGCTTTTTTCATGCCCATACTCTCTCTTCCTATTATTGAATACATCATGCTCTTTAATATTCCAAATTCTGGCTTTTGTTTCATACTCCTTTAGCTTATTATTATTACAATTTTCCTTTTCTCTTCCCTTCAACAAATTCTTGTATGTCTACCATAGAATTCTCCCTCTTTAATTTTCCTTGTTCCCTATCTTCTTTAAAAAAAAACAAAATATGTAAAGATGCTAAAACAATGGATTTTTCAGTCCCAACCTTCTACATTCTCTAGAACAGTACAGATTCATGTTTTGATTGGAATTGATTTAGATCCCCAAATCATTTAAAAAAATCTGCAAAATCTCTTTCTGTCTTTCCTAGCTAGGCCTATATCTCCTCCTTTATATCCTAAATTCCATAAGCGTATATGTTTTAATGAAGTGTACTTTTTGAAATATGTAAGCTAAAAGGAAGTCTGTACATTGTGCTTAACAAAATAAAAAAATAGCCATTCTCAAATTTCTCATTTTTGACTTCTTTATTACCAAATATTATTCCACTCAGCTTAACCTCTGTTATTGTAAAGTACACATTTTCTGTTCACCAAAGCATGTGTTCTTCTTTTTAAGAACTAAACTTTTTGTAGTTCCTTCACTATTCTAGTAATAACTTTTTTCATCCATTCACTATTTTTGTCACTGTGACTAAATGATGTGCATAAGCCATAAACATAGAAAAGCTTATACATTTCCTAATTTCCCATCCTGCTTCCCATAATGAATTTTTACATTACTCAGTAAAACAAACAGTAATCCTTTTAGAGGATATCCCCTGCTTCTTCTCTGTGTGCACCTTAACATATTCTCCAACCCAACCATTTATGATAATTTGATTATACGTAGTATATACACGCATCTTATTACATTAATCAGCCTATCATGTAACTCATATTCTTTGTTTAATCCACATAGAGTCATGATTAATGCTGTCATATACTTTTTCCACATTGCAAACTACTACTTGAAGTAGCACTTTTCTCTCACTATACAGTCTGTGACTACTAAAGTAATATTAGCAGGTCTTTAACCTGTCTTGCTTGTACTTGTACATTGCAATTCAACACTGTATTCTACTGACTATTCATTGTCATTTGTATAATTTTCATAAAGACTTTCTTATCTGTATTTCTCATCAAAGGTCTCCAATTCCTAAACCTTTCTTTTCCACCTTTCCTATGAATACGTTTAATAATAGTTCAACATACCATCTTGTTATTTTATACCTTCTTGTAAGCATTCATTCATAACTTTAATTACCAAGTCTTTCTTTTCTTTATTTGTTTTCTTGTAATCATAACCTAACCCATTTTTACCTGGAGTACTATCATCTCTCATTCTTCTTAAACCAGCTCAAATGCCTTTCTATTTATTACTTTGATCATATAATCCATTAATTAATAGGATCATAGAAAATACAAAGCAGTTGAGTCACAAGACTGTATTTTCTCCATGCCAACACTTATCTTCATGCTGTACTCCCCTTCTCAAGGAGGACAAAGCAGGTCAGTGCCAGACTAAATTTAAGTGTACCTAGCTGCTCATCCAGGCTTACGCTGAAGGATGTGTCATTTTGTGTAATGTGCAGGGGAAGTTTGTTCCCGAGGGAAGGTAGGCATTGTAATATATTTGTCTCTCCCTAGTTCTAATATTAGTAGAGCAATTTGACTCATGGGGATGGAAGAGATCAAGGAGATTGTGGTCCCTAATACCATGGGATACAAGGCATATTATCACTAGTAAGAAACTGAGTAGAGAGGGAGATTGCTTCAAGTCATTCTGGGTAGCTCTGGGTCTTTAGGCCAGCAATCTTTGTACTTATGCATCTCTGGGGCTTTTCCAGTTGCTTAATATTTCTAGAAAGGTATATCGCAAAGGGAGTGTTTTCTTCAATAATTGGATTAATCAGCAGTCCATAATGAGAATAAAAACTTATTTAGATCTGGAACATATGTGTTTTAACTATTAATTCTGATAAATAGAAGGATTTTCTGACTACTGCTGCTGTAGCATGACAGGCAAAGTAGAGGGATTGCAAATATTTTTTGTAATCCTCCATTCAGACTGAACACTGGTTTCCTTTTATTATATAACTCTTGAATATATTTTCCACAGTAGTTTGTGTATCCTTCTGATTATAAAACATATTTCCATTGTTGAACATCTTACACACCATTTTCCCTTATTTACTTTTAACTATTTTACCTAAAAACTGGCAAAACATTTTCTTTTCCTTCCTTACAAAATATATTTTTGCTTCTTTAACATTTGTTCCATTTCATATTGTTGTTGTTATACTATTAATTTGTGTCTATTGGAAGTTCCTTATTTTCTGCTTTTCAAAGCCTCTTCTTACTCTTTCATACATTACATATTTCTTTTTCTTCCCCAGTATTCTTTCTCCAATCCTTAAATATTAATTTTTATACTTTTCTGATTTTATTTTACTCTATCACTCCTCCTAATATTTGTAGAAAGGCCTCATAGAAATGTGGTCCTTCCATAATTGTTCCATGTTATCTTTAAATAATTCTTCATTTTTAGTTCTATCAACTTTCCTATTTTAACTAATATGGCACAATGATCAGAAACAAATGCTTATCTACCCATCCTCAACTTCCTTATTCCCATCTCACATCATTAAATGATCTGCCTTGGTTATCCAGTACTCCTTTTTGTAAGTAAATTGCTTTTTTCCTTCGGCTTTTAATTTCCCACATCTTATCTGTCTGTATGTCTTAACATATGATCCAACATTAAAGGCATGTTTCCTTAAATTTTAATTAAAATATGTTATTACTATCCCCATATTAACAATTAATATATATTTTTTTATTCAAAAAGCAAAACCCTTTCCTTTGTATTGGTATACATTTGAAATAATCAGTCTAGCCACTTTTTTATAACATATTTACTATGCATTCTCCTGGTACTACCAAAATGGTATCTTATCTATCTTTCTTTGCTGCCATTCAGCAATACCGAAACAAAAGTCCTTACCAAAACTTCATAAAACTTTTTTGAACAAACTTTTCCATTTGAAACGTTTGCTCATTATTTAGGAATCTAGTGTTTTCTATGCATTTCATGTCACACACTTGCATTTTACACCATTCTAAAGCCATAACGTTTCTCATGTCACTCTTGATGCTGTCAACGTGAGTAACATAATTTCACCCTTTTCCTTTCTTGACTACTTTTTGTTTATTTTTTCCGTACTTTTCCCCACTTTTTAGCATTAACTTCACTTTCTCCATTTCATCATTTTCATTGTGATTTAGTACTTCATATATGTTATTAGTGTATATGTAATCCGTATTATCATCATCATCCACAATTTTTACAGCAATGTAACCGTCATCCAAATTCTGCATAAATTTGCCATGTTCTATATTTGTCAGTTTCACTATTCTCACTGTCAGTATTTTGTTTTATTAGCATTACTTACCATATAATTAATTATCAAACCAAAAATGACCATGCTGGCCACATTTCCAGCATGAAGTTTTGCAGTCTTTTAAGGAGTGTCCAGTCTCACCACACTTCTCTGCAAAATTAATTAAGTGGTCATCAACACCGCAAACAAAAAACAAGTTTTGGGATGGCCCCAATATTTTAACATACCTTTTTTTGCTATTTAGTAGTACAACACTCAGAAGAAAACACTCAGGAGATGTATAATATTGCCATCAGTAATAATTAAATTTACCCTCGCGTGCCATGAGCATTCATTCCATAAATGCCTGTTATTCATTACTTTCTAAATATCAAACCTTGTCACTTGACATTAATGAACTGTCTTAAATCATAATAATTAACATCTAATGTACGAAATTGCAAAGTCACCTCTTTCTTTAAAGCAGCATTCTGAATAGAGGTACTATAGTCCTTCTAAGGGCTACAAAAGTATTTATCTGCAAGGTCAAGTGACTCAAAAGTCACCCTGCAGAAATATGTATTACCTAGATGCATTAGAGTGTTTGTATCTTTTGACAAAAGCCCAAAGGAGCAACAAAATTATTCTAAACAGCATCACTCTCTCTACAAGTTCACCTGTTTTACTGTTAATACGTGCAACCAACAACCTCCTAGTGAACATACCTTGCTTTCTTCTTTTACCAAAACAGCAGTAGCAATGTACTTTTTTCACCACATTCATATAATTTGCAGCAGTTACCTTTTGTGATGTGTTTTTTATGTAGCGGCATCACTTTCATTCTTTTTTCTTCTGTGCTCATCTGAACAGTCCACTGCATCTGTTGCCACACCTAGCACATGCATGCATTTTTCTTACACCAGAAAGCACTTCTCAACTACATCTGATTGTGATTGTGACATCACCCTATCTTTTGCCTGCATTAATCAAGTTTTGAAGAACATAATCCTCCAAACTTGCATTCTGCAGCACAGCTTGAAACTTTAGCAAATCCGATGCCTTAGTATTTGTAACATGCACTATTCTCACTGCAGCCATTTTGCTATCAGTGATAGAGATCTCCACAGCTCTCTCTCTGTCATCATTACCATCCATTTTGAGCTTCTCTCCTGTAGTGATCATCCTGCACTGCCCACAAGAAAAGAAAGTTCCTAAAAAAAGTAGATAAATACCATGTATGGCCTTCCCTGAAAAGAGACTACTAGTCTTATGAGATTAACCTGCTTAACAAAGGATGCATAAATGTATAAGTGAATAAATTGTAAATTTTTCCTCTAATCAGTTTAAAAATTATCTCTGACCTCACCTGAAAAGAGGCTACTAACTTAGGATCAACCTTCTCAACAAAAGGATACATGAATAAATAAATAAGTAAATTGTAGTTAAATTCACACCATGTAAGGTCCAGTGGCTATCGTGGGAGGATTGGTGTTGTGTGCAGCAGAGGCTCTTTGGTGAGGCTTTTGCTTAAAGTGATCAATCTTAGCCAGAAAAAGCAAGTTGCAGCCTCACACTTAAAGGCAAATAAGACTTTCCAGTTTATTACATAGGCTATTACCTAGCCAGAAAAGCATAGTCAGTCACTCTAAAGTGGCATAAATCACCCCTAATAAGAAAATACTTCAGTCTGGTAAGTAGCACATGGTCTATATGGTCTGTTCAGCCTAGGTTGGTCCTAACCAGTTTGACATTGTTTCCAGTAGTACCTTGCCTAGATCCACTTTCTGTAGAATGCAGCACTCTTGGTAAAACTGGAAGTCATGCAAACTAGACAAAGCAGGATATACATGAAATAAAATAATTTAGTCAGGATCTTCAGTGTGGGTAGTAGCATTTGTCACTGCTCTTGGTTAAGTCACCTGCATTGCACTCCCAAAGGGAGATGCTGAAGTACAAGTGCCCATATCACTAGCATTCACAGTAGTTAACTTCCTGTACCTCATCAGCTCCAGCTTGAGTGAGCTGCTCAGGGAAAACTCCAAACTGAGGTAAACTAGTCAGTGGTCAGACCATGAGGCCTGTTATATCACAAAAGTGAGATGACCACATCTAGATGGAGTAGCAAGTCAAGTAAGTGACCTTTATTATTGGTAACATAAGCAATAGCTTGAACAACCCAGAGGCTAGGGACGCAATTCCAAAAACACTTGCTCTCAATGTAAGTCATTTGCAGTGAGAGCAGGTCTTTTCCAATTTGGCCCCCTGATGTAAGCCTGTTCATAGAAAGGCCTTAAACTGAAATAATTCACTTATACCAAGAGCAAATTTTTCAGAATTGGGGCAGGCTTACACCAGAGTAAATCACTTAAACTGAGAACAACTCTTTGGAATCTGTCCCCTTTTTGTAATAGAAAGGAACTCTCACATATCAACTAACTTGTTGTCAGCCCAGATGCTGTGTCACCCAAAAATTAACTAGTTTGGCCGACACAACACTGTGCCACTAAGGAAGTTGTTATGCTTGCAAGAAATCCACAACACTTGAAATTAATGTTAAGTGGCCCACAATCCTGCACAAAAGTTATTACAAAGCTGTTTCCATTCCTGTAATTTTATTTCACATCAGATTTCTACTATTATTTTTGAAACCTTGTGAGCTTGATTTCATTCACCTCAAGAATTATGATAATTTAAACAAGAAAAGGAGAGAGGCTCTGCACAAGTTAAGAAATAATACAGATTATTTTGTTATAGTTTACAGTATTATATACAGACAGTAATCAAGATGTCTTTTTAATGTTATTATTAGAGGGAATTATCTGATCATAACACAGGATCTGAAGTTGTTAATCTTCTTTCCATTCATCACTGATGGGGTTTGGTTCCAAGCCCTCTGAACAGAGTCGGCTTTTTTTACCAAGCTCGCACCAGCCAAAAAAACTCTCAAGCTAAGTCTCTACCCAGAATGCCCTTCTCCCTGTTACCTCAGATCTCGTTTGCCACTTTTCAGCCGAGCTCTCAGCTAAGTGGAACTTTGATATTTGTGTGGAAAATTCTTGATATCTTCATTTTTTTATTGTGCGAATAGTATTTCTAGTGTTTTTTCTTCTGTCTAACCTTGTGTTTTTCCTCTCTACTCTACTCGTTGTTACCGTTGATAATACTTCAAGTACCATTGTTGGTACGGCCTTTCCTCCCTTACCCTTGTGGTATTTCTTCAATACCTTAGCTGGTATTGTCCTTCCTGTTTAACCTATTATCTTTGACTTTTAGTAAGGTGTTTCTGTTCTCTTCACATACCACTGTATTACTATAATTGTGACTTTCTTGAACGGTGTTTGACTTTGTTCTAGTTGGATTATACAGTTGGCCTGTGGTTTCTTTCTATCAAGATGTCAGATAAGAAGGGTACTTCAGGCATTAAGCATTGTGCTTCATGTAAGGGCAAGTTACCTAATAGTGATTTTCACGATGACTGTGTATACTGTTTAGGAGTGCCCCACCTTCCGGTACAACCTCCATATGATATTTGTTAGAGTTTCAGCCAACGCACTAAATGAGCACAAAAATAAATTAATTCTGAAAGGGTTACTCTTCTCCCTTCTCAGAGGCCATTTCTGCAATGGAGGTCTCAACCCCTCCTACTAAATACAAAAAGCGATCCCACTTGATTCCCTCCTCACCATCAGGTGATCAGGGCAAGCCGGGGAAATCAAAGGTCCCAAAGTTATCTTTGGCATAAATCTGCCTCTGCAGCTCCGTCTTTCTTGGCCCCACGCATCTCGAAACCTTCGATACCTGTGCCAGTTTCTGCATCAGTCTTGCCGCCAGCACTGATCATTGACCTTGCTATACCTATCTCGACTTCAGCACCTGTGGCCACTTCGGCTCAGAGTACATTTTCGACTACGTTGGTTTTCACTTTAGAAGCGACCGTTTTGGCTCCGAGTGCCTCTTTGGTACTAAGCACTGTATCGACTTCACCCCTTTGCTTCCGGTCTCGAAATTAGAGACTTCAGTGCCAGCAGACCTTGCAACATGGACCCGATACTCCCCTTCTGTAGATCCATTTCTGAGCCAGGTGTATAGTCCTTTCATTGAATGTCCTGACTCCCCATCCAGAGTGTCCACTAGATCCACCAGGAGCCTGACGGAACACAACATGGTGCATCTTGTGGACCAGCTGTTGTTAGCCAGGGGGATCCCCACACTTTCTAAGACCCATCCACCTGCAGGACTTGGGTTGACCTATCCACGGACTCCATCTTACACTCCTCCTTCGACCATCTTGGTTCCGAAGCCCCTCTTTCAACCATCTCGCTTCTGAAGCCTTCTGCTCCGACATCTGTCATGGAACCCATCACCTTGGTGCCTACAGTACATCTCACTCCAGTTCCGAGTTTGCCCCTTTGGTTCCCTCTGAACCGGTCCTTCCACAGTCTGGAGATTGGGGGATGGGCACTTCAGCCTGGGGCATGGAGCCATCTTTCTCCTCAGTGCCGATAGCCACATCCGCTCTGATCCTGCTTGAGGATCCACCCATGGGGGGTGGGTTTGTCAGAGTGGGGTGTGACCCCGGTCCCAAGGTTGTCTTTCTCTGTTCCGAGCTCCTGCCTTCCATGTGATGGAGAGGGCTCTTGCTTCTGGTAGCACTCCTTTGATGTTGGAACCCCAGTTTTCACCCCCTGAGCTGCAGCTGTACAGACCACCTCCTCCCCCCGAGACACCGGACAGAGAAGCTGTAGGACACCCCTGTTTAGGGTACCTGCTCTTCCGAGTCCTCATTAGCAACTCCCACTTTGGAGCCCCTCGAAAGAGGACATGCAAGAGGAAGCACATGGACTCACCCGAGGAGTCCTTAACTGAAGACATGGACTACGATGATGGTGAAGGGTCCCTGTGGCCACTTCCTAATGATGTCTCCTTTGGATATATCCTGGAAATGTTAAAGCAGAGAGGTGACTGGAAGCCCTCCAACCCTTCATCTGAAGAGTCCGTGTTACTGCAGGCTTTCCGCATCCAGCCTTCTACCTCGTGGGATGCCCCCTCCTTCTGACAAACTCATCCAGCTCATTGTGCAGCTCGCTTGGAAGAACGCTTACTCTATTGAGGCGATCCCTCGGAGACCAGACAAAATTCTTTCCTTTCCTCAGGAGAACCCCCACTGGTCCAAAGGGATACCAGTCGATGCTGTGGTGGTGGCGGCCATGAAAAAGTACTTGGCTGAGGAAAGTTCCGCTGTTCACCCACCCAACAGGGAGTCCCGAGCAGTGGACAGACTTGGGAAGCATGTTTTTGCATCAGCAATCTTTGCTATATGGACCCTGAATTATTTGGCACATTTCACGTGGCTCCAGAGGGACTTAATCTACAAACTCTCTGGGACCCTCGCAGGACAGTTGTCTGATGAGGTCCGGGACACAGTGGCCTCACAGCTCGCCACCCTGGAATCAGTATCCAACTTGTCCACAAAGTTGCTTTCACATGCGACCGAAGGGGCGGCTAGAGCAGCAGGTTCAGGCATTGTCATGAGGCGTTATGCCTGGATGCACATTTGTGACCTCGCGGATCCCTTTAAGTCTTCCTTTCTGAATGCTCCCATCGACGCCTCATCCCTTTTTGTTTCCAAAGTAAAGGGCATGCTAGGCAGGTGCGAGCAAGATGGAAAAACCCTGTCTGCCCATCTTCCTTCTCCAGGAATCAGAGGAGTGGAAAAATGAGGCACAAAAAAATCTCAGGGTCCTTTCTCTGCCACACATGGTGATGGTACCCCCAGGGGAAGAGGGAGTAACAATTCTGGAAGACGCCCCTATAGAGGCAGAGGGGGTCCTCATAACCAAGCCTCCAGAGATTCCTTTTCTGGACAGTCTTACCAGCTCTTCTGAGGAGCAGCCCGATTGCTTATCTCTGAAAGCAGTCGGGGGTCATTTCTCTCTGCACCAAGCTGCCTGGCAATCTATCACCACCAATTGTTGGGTGCCAAACATCATTACCAGAGGTTACACCATTCCCCTTTCTTATCAACCAAACCTTTCAAGGAAACTTCCCGATGTTCCACACAGTCAAAGGGAAGAAGCAGCTTCAGAGATTATAAAGGTATCTCAAAAAAGAGTCCTCCAACCAGTCCCACCAGACCAGCGTGGATCTGGCTTACTCAAGATTCTTTTTGTGCCAAAAAAGACGGGATTGGAGACCCATTTTGGATCTCAGCAGCTTAAACAAGTATGTCACCCAAACGAAATTCCAGATGTTCACAGTTCAGTCCATTCTTCCCTTTTTAAGAGAAGGCAATTGAATGTGCTCAATAGATCTCCGGGATGCATATTACCACATCAAGATGGACAAACTCTCAAGGAATCTGCTTCACTTCCAACTAGGAGCCAGTCATTATCAGTTTCGTGCTCTGCCATTCGGTCTCTCTACAGCCCCCAGAGTGTTCACGAAATGCATGGCAGTGGTCACAGCTCACTTGAGACTAAAGGGATTCCGGGTGTTTCCATATCTGCATGACTGGCTCCTCACTGCCTCCACCGAGCATCTTCTGGTAACAGCAATGCATTATATGCGCTCTCTGGCAAATTTGTTGGGAATAACAATACATTGTGAGAAATCAAACCTTACTCCTTCACAACAAATAGAGTTCATTGGAGCAGTATTCAATACTCAATCCTGTCTAGTATCACTCCCAATTCACAGACTCCACCGATTGAGGCTTCAATTCCTAGTGATACTCTCTCAAACAAAAGTTTCAGCAAGTGATGTTCTTCAGGCCCTGGGCTCTATGGCAGCTTCAATCCCAATAGTGCCTGTAGCAAAGCTACATATACGGACCCTGCAATGGCTCCTCCTTTGGTGGATGAGGCCAGATGTAGAACTTTTGAGTCGCCCATTTCAATCCCCTTAGCCCACAGTCATTGTGACCATGGATGCTTTCCTGATTGGGTGGGGGTGGGGCATTTCCAGGGAAAGACTGTCCAAGGCACATGCTCCACCTCAGAGGCCCACCTGCATGTCAGTGTTCTGGAACTGAGAGCTGTGCTGTTACTGTTGCAGGCCTTTCATTCAGCTCTCACTTCCGGGACAATTGCAGTTCAGTCAGACAATATGTCAGTGGTCTGGTATATCAACAAGCAAGGAGGAACCAAGTCCTACCCCCTGTGTCGAGAAGCCATGAGAGTTTGGCAGTGGGTGATAGCTTCCAACCGCTTTCTGATAGCAACACATATCCCAGGGAGCTCCAATGTGATTGTGGACAAACTGAGCAGATGCATCCTCGTGCCTCATGAGTGGTCTCTCAACCCCGAGGTGGTGACAAAAATCTTCAGCCACTGGGGTCAGACTTGCTACAATCTTTTTGCCTCCCATCGAACAAGTGCAGCAGCTGTTTCGCCGTACTTCCCCCGGAGGGGGAGTCACCGAGGGACGCTCTAATCCATGATTGGCCCATGAGACTTCTTTACTCTTATCCTCCCATTCCCCTGATTCCACAATTTCTAAAGAAAGCTCTTTGGTTGAGATGCAAGGTGATTCTCATAGCCTCTTTTCAACCTCGAAAAAATTTTGTTCCCCTTCATTTGGCCTCACCTAATATACCTGCCGTGGATTCTGGACCCTCTCCCAGATCTGATTACTCAGCCCCAAGGGTTGAGTGCCCCAAATCTGTCCAGTCTCAAACTGACAGCTTGGTTTCTCCAATTCTACTAGTCACCAGGCAAGCTAATCTCTCCTCGCCTGTTCGAGACATCATTCTGGCCTCTCGTAAACCATCCACCAGAAAACTATATCAGGATAAATGGAAAAGGTTCTCCATCTGGTCTAAGGATAACATGGTAGACCCATATTTGACTCCAGTAACTGCAGTGCTTCAATACTTGGCTAAGTTTTTTGATAATGCCTCTACCATATGAGTACATCTAGCAACAGTTTCCAATTTTCACAATAGTATAGATGACACTTCTATTATCTCTTTATGCTGATGCAAAACCTTCCTCAAGGGGATCTCTCATATCAGGCCTCCTGTCAGACAGCCCGTGGAACCTCACTCTAGTCCTTCAATCTTTGACTCAAAAACCTTTTGAACCTGTGACGAAGTGTGACCTAAAGTTTTTGTCTTTGAAATCCTTGTTCGTGGTAGCCATCGTGTCTGCCAGACGAGTTTCGGAGCTGCAGGCATTGTGTATCAAGTGGCCTTATCTTGTATTTCATAAAGACAGAGTATCACTTCGGACAAATCCATCCTTCCTTCCCAAAGTTGTTTCTGAAGTCTCAATAACCAGACTATTGATTTACTTGTGTTTTTTTCCGAATTTTGCCAAAAGATGAGAGTACTGCTTTCACTTTTTAGACATACATAGACAACTGAGATTTTACCTAGATAGGACCAAACCTATGTGTATATTGAAACAGCTTTTCATCTCCTTCTCTGGACCCAAAACGGGAGAGGCTGTTTCCAAGGTTACATTATCAAAATGGCTAAGGGACTGCATGTGTTTCATCTATTCCCTCAGTAATGAACCTATGCCAAAAGTTAAAGCTCACTCCACTAGATCTGTGGCAACATCTGTAGCTTTCCATTCCAGGGCTTCCATGGATAACATCTGCACAGCAGTTACTTGGGCTCAGCCTCATACATTTATCAATCATTACAAATTGGACTTGATCTCCAGAGGGAGAGCTGCCTTCAGCTCAATGGTACTCAGGAATGTTCTTCCATAAGGGCTGCCATGGACCTCAAGCTAGCTTGGGATTCTGTCCCATCAGTCATAAATGGAAAGAAGATGAACAACATCAGATAAAGATGTTATGTCTTACCATAACATTCCATCTGTGTTGTTTATCTTCTTTCATTCATCACTTCCCACCCTTCTTCCCCCTCCAAAGGCTCCTGGGGGATGCTTTGGGTCTAAGTGGTGCCCCTAGGGTATTTGCACAGAAGTGGCCTTGCCTTTACTTCTCTTTCTCTAGCAAACTTAATCTGAGGTTACAGGGAGAAGGGCATTCTGGGTAGAGACTTAGCTCCAGAGTTTGTTTGGCTGGTGCGAGCTTGGTAAAAAGGCCAACTTGGTTCCAAGGGCTCAAAACCGAACCCCCATCAGTGATGAATGAAAGAAGTTGAGCAACACAGATGAAACGTTATGGTAAGATATAACTTCTTTTTTTAAAAACAGCTATGAGTATTCATTGCATGCTTATTTAATTGCTGCCACTTTAACTCACTAAGTTTTGTAAGTCCACTACTTATCTGTTTTCTTTGATATTCCCAGAGTTTACACAAACAAAGTTAAATGCTCTTTTAAATGCACTGTATCTGGTAGATGGTATTAAAATGAAGCTATTCCAAGTTATTTGTATTCTCTTTTCACACCATTAATTATGTCAACTCGCATAAGGGACACCAAGTATGTACTTTTTTTTTTTTAACAAGAAACATCTGTATTTAATTATAAATCATGCATTTATATAAATGAAAACATTTCCTTAGTTACATCATTTGCTCACCCAGTATTTCTGATGGAATAGTCTACAGGAAATTTTTAAAGTCTGCCAACTCATTACACTACCAGAAAGTATGTTCCAAGTTACCTCTTTCTTCCATATCATACCTCCAACATTTACAATGTACCTGAGGAAGTATTCTTTGGAGTATGCTTGTGGTATAAAAATACTTATGCAAACATTTCCAGGAAAGATCCTAAATATTCTAGATTTTGTTGAATATTTGGGAACCATACATATATCCTCCCATTGTTTCTTTGTGAAGTGCTTATCCAATCTCACTTCCTAATCCTTTCTAACCTCCTCTGATTGATTCCTAAAGTTATTGTGCAGTATTTATATGCCCTACTAATTATCCTGTCTTAACAACAGTTTATGTTATAGATTATATGAAAACTCTCCCGGTGATGATCTTTCACTTAGAATCCCCATATTCTGTTCTCTTTGCCTACACTATGATATCATTCCTTGATAAGGAATGCAATCTCTAGCCTGCAGGCCAAATAAATTATTAAACTTTTCCCATTGTATTACCTTTCCATCTCTAATTATTTGCTCCCCATACCTTGATTTCTTTGCCAGATTTCTCCAGTAAATACCAGCCTCCTCTTATGTAATCTCTGTACCCCTAATTGCAGACATCCCTTTCAGCAGAATCTCCTTGCTCCATTCCTGTGTTGGCTGAGTTCTTCGAATACTTTCTGCTACTTTATGAATATAATATTCTATATTATGGTTATTGTTATTTTCATTAAGGATATACATCCACAATCCCAGTCTGTCCTGATTTCTTGAGCTCCCCCGTTAAATCATCATCCCTTTCCACTTTGAATTATAGCTTTTTGCTTGTGCTATGTATAGGATTCTTAACTGTGCTGCTCTGAAATACCCCTTCAAATCAGGTAATCCCAAACCACATTGTTCTGTTGGAAGGATCAACTTATCCCACTTGACAGTTGCCCTCTTCCCTTCCCAGATAAAATCCTGCCACTCTTAATTAACTGCTTTCCACAACTTCTCCTCTGGTTGATAAAAATATGTCTGACCTATGCATAAAACGTTTTCACTGCTTTTATCATACTATTCATATCCGTAAAGCACATTCCAATTTGTCAGTTTTTCTATTATCTTTTGTTTAGTTTCCTTTCTACATATCCTTAGCTGCCATAACAAAATCCTTTTTTAACCCATATTCCTAAGTACTTCATTTTATCATGTCATAATAAATATGGGTATTGCTGAATCAGTTTGTGTGAGCATGTAGTTTACAGTTATTACCTTTGCTTTTATCTTCATTAATTTTATATCCTGAAAAGATTTGAAACTGTTTCAGAATGTTCCACAACACTGAAATGTCCTTATCTGGTTCTGTCGGGTACAAAATAATATCATCTACAAGTAATGCCACTTTTCTTGGTTACCACAACAGTTGTATCCTTGAAGGTCATACACATTCTTCAATCCTGGCCATGATACAGAAGTTGCCTTCCTTGAAGTAACTGAACATCTCCATACTCATTTATCACTTGATAATGTCGTCGGTGCATTGGGCTTTGACTTAACTTGTGTCCCTCATGTTTGACCATCACCTCTTTGTGGGTTGACTTTAGAGCAATAGTCACTGCAGCATTTCACCAGCTACCTGTAAAGGAGATTCTAATCTGGCAGGTTGGAATACATGACTTCCACCCTTTCATGAGTTACTGTTGATGTTCTATTTGGCTTTTTATTTAACATGGTTAGAAACAAGATAGCATGTCATCGCATTGTATGCACATTATTTCAGTTTACTGATGATTCTGTCATTCAAATTTTAACAACCACCACAAACTTAGCAAGAATGGATTTGCTGCATATTGCAGCTGCATTCAAGACTAGCATTGCAGTTATTGTCTTTCTGTCACTATCAACCAGATGCAGTGCATACAGTTGTGCTCTTACAGGAATTCTTCTTATCTGTTCTCAACATTTTTACTACTGCAGTGACCGTTACTGAAATGTTAGATTTCTTGACCTGTTTTATTCTACAGTTTAGAACTGCCATATTTAGAACTGATCAAAAGCCGGAGATGCTGAGTAGAGCAAGATCTTTCATAAATGGTTACACTTTATTAATAATAGGTTGTCTTTCCTGTGTACTTTTATACCTCCCACATCTTCTCTGTCATCTTTGTGAAAGCAATGCATCAAATTAAAACAATTGTAGCATCAAGAACGCATCAATACTTCTTCACTGCAATGCTCTGAAAGCTCTTAACTGCTATTAGCACTAGAAGTGGTTTACACTACCCCAGGTAATACTAAGACACAAACTTCTCCCAAGCACCATGCATTTGGTCATACCCACGCTTCCCTACACACCTAGCTCTTGAAATGCATGCCTCCTACAAGTTCCTGCATCCAGTAACAGATTTAAAGGGTCTTGCTCTTCTCTATCTCCCCCCAGATATAAGAACTGCTATAAGCAGATTCCATTGATTGGGCTGATACCTACACACCAGCACTATGACCTGACAGTGGAAAGTATATTTCAAGTAGGTAATGGTGTACCTGCAGCATGGGGTGAATATGGCCAAGCTCTCATTCTATTCTTGTTATTTAAGAAACATTCCTCCATTATTGTACTCCTCTCTTATGGTTTTTTGTTTCAATTTAAAACTCACTTGCCTTTCCAGTAGACTAGCTTACTATGACTATTTAGCTGCATTAAAGGCTGGCTTTTTAATGTAATTGTCTTTCCTATCACTCTATGTAACTGTAACCATGGTATCCAATGTTCTCTGCTCCATCTGGCTTTAACCTGTGGGTTATTAGATCTGACACCAGTCAATTCCTTCAGATTTCCAAGTCACCAGGCTCTGCCTCTCTTACCCACAATCTCCCACACCTCTTAACAGCTCAGTCCGGCTCTGCTTCTGTGTATCCTTTTTCTAAATCCTAAAATATGGTGGTTTTCTTCTTTGTGACTTCCCTTACTCTACTGTAGTCTTTGTGTAGTTTAGTGTTATTTTCAGTAGGTAGATAGGTAGTTAGGTATCTTTTGTTAGGTGTGTGTTATTGTGCTTTTACTGGCTTCCTGTCTTTGTTTCTTAGTGTTTTGAACTTTTTAGGTGTGGTAGTCTTAACCTAGTTTAGTATAGGCTTCTATGTGTATAACAGTGGTAGTACTAGTTACTGGTGTGATTTTTGATATTTACTTATCGTAATAGTATTTTGCATAGTTATAGAGATAAGTTTAAAAAATGAGTTGCCTGTAGGCACAAATTACCATCACAGAACACATATGATAATTGTATTTATTGTCTGGGAATTTCTCACCTGGATTCTTTGTGCTCCATTTGTGAACGGTCTGGGTTGTGGGCCATCAGTGAGCATTGGGCCATGTAGGGCCTTCTTCCAACTTTTCCTTAGTCTGCTTCTACTACTTCCTTGGTCCTGAAGGTCGGGTCCAACAAACATTGTCCGTGGGATTACATCTTCCAAGGGGAAACAGAAATGGTCGTCGTCCTACTCTGTCCCAGGTCCTTCTTCCTCAGGCTTGACAAGACTGAAGATCCCATGACTTTCAGGTGCCCAGCACTGACATTGGCTGTGACCCCTTGAAGCTGATCATTCTCAGTGCTGACCACCAATAAGGATCTATCACTAGCTGTAAGCCTTTCCAGACCCTTTTTGCTCAAAGAGGCTCCTTCGGTAGATCAACTTTCCCTTTTCCCCATCTGTCCTGCCGGAGCTGTGACCAGAGTCTTTGCCTTCCACACCTTGGTTACGAGTCTCCCCGTCTCTGATTTGGCAGATTCATCCCCATCAAAATGACACTCCCAGCCCCTGTCACAGTGGCATCTTCTTTCTGGTCATTAAGGTCAATGGGCAGTATTAAAGTTTCTAATTTGGAGTAGCTGATGAGATCCTTTTTGCAGATTGAGATGCAATTGGGCCTTATCCATTCAGGTCCAAGTCTGGTTCCCAGACTTTCTGTTACATATGTCTGGATTCCCCCCTCTGCCTCCTTGGATCCAACATCATTGGACCTGGCTGCTTTCCCACGCTCAAGGTCAGATCCAACAGCTTCTTCGGCTCCAGTTTACTCCTTGGTCTCATAGACTCCGCTTTGGTTTCGTCTCTCCAGCTTGGAGATTTGGCGCTCAACAGCTCAACTCCTGTCTCAACATTAGGGCTAGCCATAGCTCCACCAGGCTTGATATGTGTCTCTAGTACCTTCAGGTACTGGGGGGACAATTCTGGGAGGCCAACATCCACTTCTACCTTCGACCTTGTGGAAAGGATATTCTCTTCTCAGGAGATGGGTTCTGTTTCTCTGGCCAGTGTTCCATCCCCTTGTCTGAGCCTGTTCCCAGTCATCACCTGCTCCTAGAGTGCCTGCATTTGTTGGTCTCCTGCCTACTGTCTTAGCAGAGCTTCCTACCTCTTCACCATCTCTTCTGGCATTACCAGAGTAGGAGGTTTGAGGTAAGAGGAGGTATAGGAGGAAACACCTTGACTCCCCAGAGTACTCTCTCATGAGGATACTGACTTCAAAGAATGAGAGGGGTCTCCTACATCTTTACAGGATGACACCTCGTTTGGCAGTCTTTTGGAGGTACTTTGCCAATGCGGAGGCTGGACCACTGAAGCCCCCTTTCCAGAGGAGTCAGAATTTTTCAAGGCCTTTGTTTTGGGCTCTTCCATGCCTTGGGTGGTTCCCCTTTGGACACACTTAGACTTATTGTCCCAGAGGGTATGGCAGGTACCCAACACAATGGAACCCATTCCTAAGAAGCCTGACAAACTTCTTGCTCCACCCAAGGGCCAACCGCATTGGATGAAGACTCTGGTCATGGATGGAATTGTGGTGGCAGCTGCCACCAAACAGGAGATCTCTGAGGAGAACTCTTTAGTCCATCCCCCAACTAGAGTATCTCAGGCTTTGAACCATTTATGGTAGTGCTGCTATACCTCTGCCTTTCACTTTGAGGGCACTTAATTATTTGTCACACTTGACTAGACGCCAACACAGACTGGTGTCTGATGTGTTAAGGAATGTTAAGATGCCACAGTCTCCGGAGATTCAAAAGACAGTGGAGCCTCCGTTATCTACCCTGCTGTCATGAGACTTATTTCCAGTCCAACTCATGGAGCATCCTGAGTGACTGTCTCTGTCATTGCCATGCGTCACCATGCTTGGATGCAATTCTGCAACTTCTAGGCATCCTTCATTAATGCCTGTTTTGATGGCTCTTCCTTGTTCTGGCCAAAAATGAAGGATACTGTAACTAGGAGCAAGCAGGATGAAAAGACTGTCCATGATGGGAGTGCATTTTGCTACCTCTCAGTGAAAATTTTCATGGAATCAGAAAGGGGGGAAATGTTTTTTTCAGTAGGTCACATCAGTCTTCTCAGGGCGCTCCTTCAGAGGGTTCCTCCCGTGGCCGGAGGGGGTGACCATAATGGACACTGCCTGTGTGGCAGGGGTGGTCCGCAGAATATGCGTGTCCATGGTGTCTTCTCCGGCAGGCCCTTTCAGTAGCCCTGAAGGGTTGCCTGACTGTCTTGCTCTGGAGGCATTTGGGGGGGTGGGCACTTGGCTGTTCACGCAGAAGCTTGGGAGGCCATCACCTGAGATGTGTGGGTGTTAAGAGTTGTATTCAGAGGCTATACTATTCCCTTTTTAGAAATTCCAAAGTTTTGTTACAAATCTCTCCAAGACATTCCACCTCTTCAGAGACTACAAGCAGCATTAGAGATTCACAAGCTGCTCACTAACTGAGTCATCCAAGAGGTCCCACCAGAGCAACAAGAATCTGGGTAAAAGTATGTCATTATCAAATACAGTGGTGGCTGCAGTCTTGTTTAGTGAAGAACAGGAGACCATTCGTCCTCCCCCTTCCTTTGGCTACAGTCACCAAGGATGCCTTCCTTCTTGGAAGGGGGGGGGGGATCTCGAAGGGAGAACACTTCGTGTCCTGTTCTTCTACTGAGGCCGACATCTACATTAATGTCCTGGAGATGAGAGTTGTCTTCCTTGCATTGCAGGCTTTTCAGGAAGCCATTCCCAGAGGTGTGATTTTAAGATACAGATGGACAGTGTGCCTGGTTGCAGTGCACATCCTGAGGGTGT
The DNA here is from genome assembly GCF_019279795.1 of Protopterus annectens. Classification (NCBI taxonomy): domain Eukaryota; kingdom Metazoa; phylum Chordata; order Ceratodontiformes; family Protopteridae; genus Protopterus; species Protopterus annectens. Next base: position 1,403,055,667 of record NC_056737.1, read on the forward strand.
CCAGCATTCTGGATGAACGCCTCAATAGGAACATTCTGCTTCCTCATCAGTGGTCTCCAAATCCAAGAGTTTTGGGTTGGATTTTCCGGTGCTGGGGCACTCCATGTTGTGACCTGTTTGCATTCCTGTCCAGCAGCAAGTGAAGTGGCTATTATACCTTAGTTCCCCCTCTGGGAAATCAGTCAGAGAAACATTGCTTTTTGCTTGGATGCCAGAACTCCTGTATGATTATCCCACGGTTTCTCTGATTGTAAAATTCCGTCAGCAGACAGCCCACTGCAGAGCAACTGTGATCCTCTTAGCCCCCTTCTGTCCTCTTCAGGTGTGGTACCCCTTCCTATGGCATCTTCTGAAGTACTCCCCTTGAGTACTGGATCCCATTCATTTCGCTTCCAGTAGGTCTGGACCCCCCCCCCCCATCTTCAGTCTCTCAAGTTAACTGCATGGATTCTCCTGTTCCCTTGATGGCCAGAAATCACAGGCTTTCCCAGGCTATAGTTCATATTTTGTCTTCCTCTTAAAAGCATTCAGCTAGGGAAATGTATTCCAGTTAGTGGTGGGCAGAATGCCTTGGGCTCAGTCCCTTTTACACTCCTTTAGACTCTGTTTTAGATTTTCGTGCTGAGTTGTTTAAGTGAGCTTCTAGATTTTCTACTATTAATGTGTGGCAATTAGCTGGGATAATGTTCATCTGGCTGCTCTCAAGATTTCCAAGGCTTTTCTCAAAGGTACCTTTTTGCTGCGTCCCACAGTTTAGGATCAGTTTCCTCCTTGGGATTTGCCATTTGTGTTGCAGGTCCTCCTTTTGAACCCTCAGCAACTTCAGACTTGAAGTTGTTTTCTTGGAAGGCCTTATTTTTCGTGGCTGTTACTTCAGCAAGGAGGGTTTCAGAGTTGCAAGCTCTAGGCTCTTCTCCTGATTTAGTGTTCCACAAACATAGGGTTTCTCTCTAGTCGAATCCATGAATCCGTCCTTCAGGCCTAAAGTAATTTCAGAGAATAATCTTAATGGTTCCATTCATCTCCCTGTGTTTTTCCCTAATTTCTCCAACAAAGGTGAATACCTTCTGCATTCTTTGGATAGGTATAGGCAACTGATATTTTATTTTAACCATGCCAAGGCATTTAGAAAATACAGTCAGTTTTGTTACCATAATGATAGGTTCATGTTGTCTAGGCTAGGCACATCTGTGTCTAAAGTGACATTATCCAAGTGGCTATCAGACTGTATTTCATTTGCATATTCATTGAGAGGCAAGACCCTGCCAAGCAAGCTTAGTGGTCATTCTTCCAGAGCTATGGCTACTTCTACAGCTTTCTTCTCTAGAGTATCACTGGATGAAGTTTGTGCAGCTGTCACTTGGATTGATCATCACACTTTTGTTTTCCATCATAAACTGGATATCCAGTCAAGATCCAGGGCTCATTTTGGCTCCATCGTGTTACAGAATGTCCATCTTTAGTTCCTCTCGAGGATTTATACATGGCAAGGGGACTTTGTCCCAAATGTTGAAACCAGATGAAGCAGACAACATCAGATAGAAAAGTTATGTACCTACCATAATGATAGATCCGTGTTGTTTGTCTCCCATCTGGCTCAACCCTTCTCTGGCTATTTATGACGAACTTCCCTCTCCAAGATGGCAGGACAGTAGAGGTTGTCCTTTCCTTATTTTTGGAGTCCTGGATCCTCCTTTGGTTCATAGAGTTTATTGTAGCTTAGAGGTTGGCTTACATGGGGCAAACTCAATCTGAGAGTAAGATGAGGAGCAAGAGATTGTGGGTAAGGGAGGCAAAACCCGACGAGTTAGAAGTCTGAAGGAACTGGCTGGTGTCCGATCCAATAATCCACAGTTTGAACCAGACAGAGACAGACAAAATAAATCTATCTTCAGGGCAAGTACATAACTTTCATTTCTTATTTCTTTGCTGCTTTTGAGTCTGTATATGAGTTAATTGATGTACCTGGAGGTTTTTCTTCCCAAACTTTCAATGTAAATGAGCTATTCCCAGCAAAAATCTTCTTAAAAGTCTTATGTAAGTAAATAAATGTAAACATTTACACCTCTTGTTGCTAAATAAATTATATCATCATTCCCTAATCCAGTAAGCAGTGGGTTTGAGGCAGAGAATTGTTTCTGGGTGGATCAGCTTTCTATCACAGGACATATTGACGCACATTCACTGTAGAACTGCATGCATACCTGTGAGCGATTTAGGGAACTGACATTTCATCTAACAGCATGTAGTTGGAATATGGGAAAAAAGAGCAGCAGCATCTGGTGAAAACCCATGGAGGGCTCACTCACCCCCAACAAGAGTTATAATTTGTACAAAACTTGGACTAAAATCAATGAAGATCTCACAAGATGGAAGAGTTTAAATCTTTTTCTTCTCTCAAAAGTAGCTATTATAAAAATGAATATCCTCCCCAAAATTCATTTCCACTAATTCGCTCTTAATCAAAACATACCGAACACTTTTTTTCAAAAATAAAAGTTACACTAGGAAAGTTTATTTGGCACCCTAAAAATGTTAGAATCAGCTACAATAATCTTACACTTCCCAAAGATAGAGGAGGATTGGCCCTTCCGGACTTTCTGTCATATTACCATATAATTAATGCCAGTCATATTATACACATTGCTAACTTCCAACCCTTTATGTTATCTTTTTCTTACAGTTTTGCAGGCAATACATTCTAGTTTCTTTATACTAATTCCCTCCCACTTTAGTGACAGTCGCTTATATATATATATATTGTATATAGTTAAATCAAATAGGATTTAGGAATATTGATATATCTTCACAATCCTGTACAAACAAATGCCTCTCAGCAAATCCTTTCTACACTTACTTTTTGTGTTTGCAATCAGCTAGTATCCTATTCACTTGATTAAAGAAGCTAAATATTTCTTTTTGTTACATCAGTACTGAATGTATTTGTTTTTAAGTAGGATTGTATGAAAATTTTTTTCATTTATCTGTTGTGAATTATGGTTTTGTCTTTATTTGTTTTTTTTTTTTTAAATGCTAATAAAAATCAGATTGCAAAAAAAGAAAACCCATGGAGGACATGCAGACTCCACAATAACCTGCCTGGGAACTGAATCAGAGAACCAAGATCTGTGATGCTATTCACTATGCCTTTTTAGATTTCCTTGCATTATTTTGCATTGCTTGGTTGAAGTCTTTTTAATGCAGTCTGTAGCATAAGATAAATATAATAAATAATTATATATAATAAATAATATAAATACAGTTATTCAGCATCCATCTGCCTGTCCAGCACTAAAAAACATTCTACACAACTATGTTCCCAGTCGATCATTGCGAATCATTGACCATAAACTCCTGTCTACAAACCTAGCAAAACATCTAGGAATTGTCTGTACTAGTACAAGATTGCTAAGGCCTGAAACTCCTTACCTGTGTCCATCAGGTTTGTACCCCCTCCCATCTTTCAAAACCCCTCTGAAAGACTTCTTAGCTAAAGTATGTCTTTGTTCTTGCTCAAAACCAGGATAAACTATATCCCTAAATGTGAACAAGTACCTTTACCTTGTCATTCCTTCTACCTCCTTACTCTCCCTTCTTCACTTGCTTCCTTACTACTATCTAATTCTCGTCCTTTACTTTCTCTCTAAATATACCATAAGTCTGCTTTTCCTTCACTTCATATTGTGATTCCTGTTTGCATTGGACTAAAAGGCCTTTAATTTCTCTACAAACTGTCTAAAATTACTCTTAATATTAAATGACTGTCCTGTATCTTGTATTGATTCTTAACCAATGTTTTTATGTCTAATTTGTTATAATTATTTAAACTGGATATGTTGTTTTATTTTTGAAGATTGCAAAATTATTGTTCTCAAACTGCTTTGGAATAATATGGAGCTTTTCTTCCCAGGCCTTCATTGAAAATGGGCTTACATCCTGGTAGACTCTCCCAGTAATCAAATGTCAATAAATAAATTAATAAGAGGTGACCTAATAAATGCAATTTTTTTCAAAGATGAAGATGAGAATAAATCACTTTGGTAGCTTGGATTTGTATTTAAGTCCCTGATGTGAGTGCAGGGAATTACGGTTCAATGTCCATTGTCCATGCCTTTTAGTATGCAGCAAAGATAACATAAATTTTAGTTTAGTAAAATTTGTAATTTAGAATGGCACCTGACACATTAGCTGGCAGCCTATCGTATTGCTCTTCTGTGCACTTAAGATTTCATAAATAAAGGGTCCTTTTTTTTTGGCAACTTGAGATTAAATTTTCTGATTTCTTACTGAATTCTAATTCCAAAGGTATGCATCTGGAGCGTTTCTCCCCGGGCCTGATGAAAATGAGCTGTGTCCCAGTTTGGCTTTCCTGGTAAACAAATGTTAATAAAATAAAAAAATGTTAATAGAGTTCCATTGATAGGACTAAGTTTAAGTTTGTAGCAGAATGAAGACTTAAAGTACTGGTAGCCCAGCTGGAATAGCAGTATGGGATAAGTTCAGTAGTCACAACTGAGACATGTCTTTTGTTGTACCCAAACAAGTGTGTGCCTGAGGCAAGGTTCAGACAGTAAATTTTGTAAAGGTTAAAGGATCAATCCTCATAATGAACACTGAGCTTACCTGTAGATTTCAGAAAAGGTTTAGAGGGAAATAATAAAAAAACAGCATATGGGAATAATTCAGCTTAGCCTGGTAGCATAATTATAGTTCTGTAATTTAACAGAAAAAAATTCCCTTTTCTACCCAGTGCATTTCATTATCCCCACCAAAGTATTATGTGTTAACTCACCTGGAGTGTTAGTAGAATGTCCAGTTTCCCTATAGCAGCAGTATGGAATGTAGCCAAACAACAAGTAATTGGCTTTTAACATCCTCACATTTTCTTCTTCAATAAGGAAAACAATTTTTCACATCCTTCTGACCCTCACCTTCTAGAACACTCCAACATATCATACTTCTTCATACCTACCGCACAGGTTTCTTTGCTTGATTAGAATGGTAAACGTCAGTGTAGAGATGCTTAATTCCCCAACACCAAGGTTACCGACCTCAGGACCTCACCAGCCCACAAGACTGTCACTTAAAGATCAAGTGCAAAGTATTTCCTTTACCGTTTTTTTTTTGTTATAAGTATGTCTTCATCTTTTAAAAGTGGGCTTTCTTTATTCTGAAATGTGATGCAGCAGTGCTTAATATTTTCTTTGTTACTTCAGTGGACCCATAGTTATTAAGTTTAATAAACTGGTGTTTCTGTTTACTGTATGTTGAACAGCTGTCCAATTGCTTCCTGATTCCATGTTATCCATCCCCACCTTCTGGTATATTAGACAAGGCAAAACAGTTCTGTAGTAGGTTGGTATAATTTCTGTGGCGTGCAGCAGATGGTGTCCTGCCATTTCGCTGTTGCAGTACTCATAACATTAGGGATTCCCTGCCAAGGGAGGCCCGATGTCCAGTCAGTATACCAAAACCTTTAGGTTGCTTTAAGGTACGCCTCACATCACACATGTGCTCCTTGCATAGCGTAGGGCATAAAGGTGATGTCCGAACATACCATCCTCAGAACTTCTTTATGGCCAGTCTAAATGCCATCACTTGATCATCGGTCTGAACACTCGTTCTGTTGCTGGTTCTCCAAGCCGTTGCATATAAGTGCCCCACTGGGATTCTGTTTTACTTAGCATTTTTTATTGTTGCTTGTGGGGTTTCATAGGTTCATAGGTTGGTACTGGGCTATCTGCCCGAAGGCATATATTAGCCCAGCCATGTTGTGCGGTATTCATCGCCCCTTTAGTAATTCCCTAGACCCTTGTACTAGCAGCTAGTACCCTTAGCCCCTATCTAGTAGTGCTGTTGGTGTGATCCCCGGTGTGAACTTTCTGTTACCCATCCACTCATCAAGGTTCCTCTTGAAGATTGATAGTGAGGGGCTCTGTGTTATGTATATTGGGACCCTGTCATTCAGGTAGGGTAAATGCCAGTGTGGGAGACAGATTCCCCATAAAGACCACCACAACCAGTGTCTTTTTTGCATAGGCATCTCTCACAAACCCCCACAGCCAGTGTGTTTTTTTGCTTAGGCACCTCTCACGACCATATATCCTATTCCATCTGTCAGGCCCTTGTACTAAAACTCTTCATAGTTGACTCTCTTCTCTGGTGATCTGTCTTGAAAGTCAGCATCTTAAGCTTCTTGCGAAAGACAGGATATGGGGAATTCCCACTCTGTGGGATAGCTGTTAGTGAAGAAAGAAGGCCATGAAGCCTAGACTGGAATCTTCTTCTGTTCAGTCCCCGCCAGACATCTCTCCTGAGGTGTGAATTGCCTGGAGGTTCGGCGACTTTATTGGATTTCTGTGCCGCAACCAGGTTGGAGGCTTGCAGGGATCTGACTTTAAGCATGTCCAAGGAGGCATTACAGCCATCCATTTCAGACAGGTAGGGGAACCACAGCTGATTATCTCTAAGGGGCCTAGGGGAGTTCCTCAAGTCTTAGTCAGAGAAGAAGTCCGTACTACCATTATTGAATGCCATCCTGGGCCACAGCCTTCCAAATTTTATAAGGTGGACGTCCCATTGAAGAAAAAGCAAAAGACTAAACATATCACTCCTGCTTGTAAAGATCCGCAAAGTGGATGGCAGTCCTTCACTCAAGGTTTGTTTAGTGCTTTAATGGCATTAAACCTCTTCAAGGAGTTTCTGTTCCAGCCCTCCCTTGGTCTTCTACTCCACTAAAAAAGACCCAAGGAACAGGATTCTTCTTAGGAGGAGCTAGATTCACATAAGGAATCCCTTGCTTACTCTTATCAGATTCCCTCCTCTTTGGACTGTGGATCAGAGGAAGAGGACTCTACCAGTCCTGAGAACCCCTTTAAAGAAATTTATTTTGGGGACATGATCTCCAGTTCTGTGCTCAGGTTCCTGAGGTATATAAAATATACAATGAGTTTCTGCAGATGGAATCTCCTAAACCTTCTGCTGTTCATCCTGTTTTGTCTGCCTTGTTGGATGCATTTTCTAATGCTTCTAAGGCTGCAGACTCGCAGCCCCCTGCTCCCAAGAAACGATTCTATATGGTGCATGAGGACTGTACATTTTTGTACAGGTGTCCTTCTGCTGACCCCTTGGTGTCTGTAGCGTGTGAGAAGCCCTCTCAGTTGCCTCCTTCTCCCAAGTTACTGCCTTCTGATAAAGATAACAGGACCATGGAAAGGCAAGAAGGTTTACACCTTTGCTGAATAGACCTAGTACTTTTAATCCCCCTTTGTTTTCCTTCCTCAAGTCTTTTTTTTTAAGCTTTCTGAGTATGAGTTGCATCAATCCTTAAATGCTCCCTGTCATAATAAATTTTGCAACATGTCCTTTGAGGAACATAGAGCACTAGTTGAACTTAAGGAAAATGATTTAATACAAATCCGACCTACAGATAAAGGTGGGGCCATTGTAGTTCTTGATAAGTTATTTTATATGGATAGTATGAGAAGTCTTTTGTCTAATGCTGGAACATATTCTCATATGGATAGAATTGAGGTAAAAAAACTCATTCAACGGGTTCATAGTGATTTGTCTGATATCCTGATGAACAGGATGATTAACTACGATTTCTGTAAATATCTGATACTTGATGGTCCTGCTACCCCAACTGTACATGGTCTTCCTAAAGTGCATAAGAATCTGCATAGACCCTATTTATGGTCGATTGTATCTGGCAGAGGGTGGCTGACTGAGCCACTATCCATTGTTGTGGAGAGTGAGCTAAAGCCAGTCCTTGAAACTGGTTTTAAGAGACATTGAACATTTTCTTGGAATACTTTTTGACTTTACATGTTCTGTTGGTGTTTCAGGTTATATTATGGTTACTCTGGATGTTTCCACATTGTTTACAGTGATACCCAATCTTGAAATTGTTGATTTTATTAGATTACTTTTATCTAAACACAGTAATTATTTTAGCAGTTTCATTTTTCTTATTTTTTTTTTATTATATCTTATTTTAGAAAATAATGATGTTATGTAGTCCATCATCTTCTTTCGGCTGTTCCCATTAGGGGTCGCCACAGCAGATCATCAGTTTTCATTTCTTCCTGTCCTCTGCATCTTGCTCTGTCACACCAACCACCTGCATGTTCTCTCTCACCACATCCATAAAGGCCTTCCTCTTTTCCTGTTACCTGGCAGCTTCATCCTTAGCATCTTTCTCCCAATATACTCTGCATCCCTCCGCAGCACATGTCCAAACCAACGTAATCTTGACTCTCTGGCTTTGTCTCCAAACCTTCCAACCTGGGCTGACCCTCTAATATACTTATTCATAATCCTGTCCACCCTCATCACACCCATTGCAAATCTTGACATTTTTAACTCTGCCACATCCAGCTGTAACTCCTGCCTTTTTGTCAATGCCACTGTCTCCAACCCATATAGCAGCTGGTCTCACTACCCTCTTGTAGACCTTCGCTTTCACTCTTACTGGTACTCGTCTGTCACAAATCACTCCTGACACTCTTCTCCACCCACACCGTCCTGCCTGTACTCTCTTCTTCACCTCTCTTCCACACTCACCATTACTCTGAACTATTGATCCCAAGTATTTAAACTCATCCACCTTCACCACCTCTACTCCTTGCATCCTCACCATTCTTCCATCCTCCCTCTCATTCACACACATATATTCTGTCTTAGTCCTGCTGACCTTCATTCCTCTTCTCTCTAGAGCATATCTTCATCTCTCCAGGGTCTCCTCCACCTGTTCCTTACTGTCACTACAAATCAGAATGTCATCTGCAAACATCATAGTCCAAAATTCTTGCTGGTTGGTTGGGTTCAGAGCCGATCCTCAGCCAAATACTAAAGCTTGAGAGCTTTCAGTGGCTTGAGGCTAATCCCTATCCCATGATGCCCCAGGCTACATCCCCAGATCTCATTTACTGCGCAAGCTTTGAGACATTTCTTCAGTTGGCTTGTTGGCTTATAAGTATAACTTTTCAATTATTTGGTATGTTTCGTAGCTAGTTGTACTGTTTTTCTTACCTATATATCCCTAACTGTTAGCTGTTCGTGTTGCCTGTGTTAGACCCGTTTTAAGTCTTTCCATCCTTTTTTAGAGAGTGCCGTTTTAGTTAGAGGCCTCTCTTGGTCCCTTAAGTTTCAGGGCCGTTTCTCTCCCAGGTCAGAACCCATTTAAGTTAGATGGTTCTGTCCCTTTCCCCTTTTCAGTAGAATCCATTTCAGTTAGAGGATTCTATTTAAATAAAAAAAAAAACAAAAGTTTTAAAAGTTTAGTAGTTTGTTATTGTTGGTCTAAATAATGTCTAAGGAGAGTTTGAAAGACTCCTCTAAAGAACCCAAGGAGCGTAAGCCTTCTGGGATCACAAAATGTGTAAAGTGTGCTGGAAAGATGTAGACAGATGTGCACACTAATTGTGTTTACTGTCTCTGTGCCATAAATCTGCAAGATCCTTGCACTATTTGTCACAGTTACAGTAGTAGAATTCTACAGGAGCATAAAACTAAGTTGATGGCCAAAGGTCTTCTTCCTTTTCAGCAAGCTTTGGATGAGGGCTCTAAGTCATCTAGAAAGAGTCCAGCTTCCGCTCCAGATTCAGAGCCACGTAAAAAGATTTCAGAACCGAGGGCTCTCTGCTCCTACAACTCTGCATCACCAAACTCTTCGGCACCATTAGTGTCAAAGGAGCCGACTGAGGTTTCTACTCCTTGGACCCCAGCTTTGGATCCGACGGTGGTATAAACAGTCTTGAGATCTCCCATAGTGGAGTCTAGGAGATCTCCCTCTTTGTCCACCCGCTTCTCCAGGAGTCTTTCAGATGATGATGTAGAGCGGGTGGTGAAGAGATTGCTACACACACTGGCCCTGGCTAAATTGCTTTCGCCGGGCCCAAAGGCATCGGAGCCACTTGTCTCCACTCCACTTTCTTTGATTCCTCCTCTGATTACCCTAGAGTCTTCAGAGCTGGAGGGTATGGACCCGATTGTAGTGGAACTATCGGCCCCGAGACCCTTGCCGGCTTCTTTGGGTCCAGCTTCAGCTGTGATGTCTTCGGCTCCATCCGGTGCAGAGATATCTAGGAGTCGATGCTCTCTGGTCGGCTCCGGGGGAGAGAGTCGGTAAGGTATGTCTTCCAATCCGACTCTCCCTCTTGGTTCTTCGGCTCGGTTGAGCTCGGCACCTACCTCTGCCTCAGAACTGCTTCCTCCCCCTTGGAGCCGATCTCCAGCATCCTCGGTGTGGAGGTCTTCTCCGGAGCAGTGTGGGGATGCTTTTGAGGTAGCAAAGAGTATGCTGTCCCCTCAGATGCACCACTCTTGGATCCACTCCCAATTCCCAACCAGGTGCATGTGTCTATCTCTTCTCCACCCCCTCCTAAGCGTAGAGATCTGGACCCCCAGGTGACCTCCACAGGTGGTGCTTTCTCTTCCAGGACTTCTGAGTATCCCTCTGAGGATGTTCCCAGGAAGAGGCTTTGCAAGAGGAAGCACATTGACTCCCCTGAGTCAGTCACTTCAGATACTGACTTGGATGAATCCGAAGGGTCCCCAAGATCTCCCTCTGATGATGTCTCCTTTGCTGACATCCTGGAAATCCTGAAACAGAGGGGTGATTGGCAGCCTATCAGCCCTTCGGAGGACGATTCAGTATACCTGGAGGCTTTTGGATCTCGCCCTTCCACCTCCTGGGTGACTCCTCTTTACGACAAGTTGTTAGACGTCATTTCCAGGAAAGCGTGGGCTTCACCGGACACTGTGGAGCCTGTTCCGAGAAGGCCAAACAAATTTATTACAGCCCATAAAGAAAAGGATTTTTTTAACAAAAGGCGTTCCGTAGATGTGATGGTGGTGGTGGTGGCCACGAAGAAGGAATGGTCAGAAACCTCTTCATCTATCCATCCTTCTAATAAAGACTCTAGGACTATGGATAGATATGGCAAGCGCATGTTCTCTTCAGCGACCTTCACCTGCGATCGCTGAACTATTTATCCCATTTCACTAGACTTCAAAGGGATCTCATCAAAGAACTAGGGGATGCCCTTCAAGGAGCAGTAGCTGCGAGTCCACAGACAAGGTATCCTCACAGCTAGCCACCCTTACTTCTATCGTGAACTCCTCCATGAGGCTAATCTCCTGTGCAGCTGATGGAGTGAGTAGAGCGGCTGCATCAGAAATCTCTCACAGGAGACATTCCTTGATGCGCCTTTGTAACTTTGCTGACCCTTTCAAGTCATTTACCAACACCCATTTTGATTGTTCAGCCTTGTTTGAACCTGTGGTAAAAGAGATGCTGACCAGGTGCGAGAAAGATGGGAAAACCTTATCTGCCTTGGGAGTCCATTTTTCTGCCCCTTCCAGACCTTATCCCAAAGGTCAAAAGGGCAGGAAAATGTGGTTCCGCAAATTCCAAAAAGGTTTCTCAGATGCATGTGACGATTCTTCCCCCAGGGGCAAAGGGGGAAGTTATAATGGAAGACACCGCCTTTGCAGCAGAGGGGGTCCACAGAATAAGGGCGACAGGAACACCTTCTCTGATAGGCCCTATCAGCGCTCCTGAAAGGAGACCCACCTGTCCTTCTCTGGAGGCAGTCGGGGGTCGCTTGCCATTGGCAACAAATTTCCCAACAAACCAAACGATACTGAAGACTCCAAAATTCCAAAAAGCAAGCACAGAAAGTTCCACCAGAGACAGTCATCTAAAATTCACCAAGCAATTCACAGCGCACTGCAAAAATATCCTTTTATTCGCACATATAGGATTTCATCCCAAACATAACAGAACTTCATCAGATAAAATAATTGTTTAACTCCTGCATTTTTAAAAACATTTGGACCAATGAAATTATCTCCATTATACACACCTACTTCTAATGACCAATAAAACTTTCCTATAACAATAATTCCAAGCCCATACACATCCACCCATTGTCCAATCACCACCAAAAGTTACTGGCCAATGAGCGTCCGAATATAAAAGCATAAACCAATCATTTTTCTTTCTTAAAACATATTAATCATCAATAATTTTGACATTAAATGTCTTTAAATTACAAAAGCATTCAGTTCCGAAACCAGAATACATTTCCAATAAAGAAAGAAACATATCAAATATAAAAATATATACATAAAAACAGTACCACCACATTTGACCAAACGGTAAACAGTTAATGTGTGTGTTTTTCATATTGCTGACATGACTGTAAATAGTTTTGGCCAGAAGGCTTAAGCAATAAATATGTATTTTTATATACTCATGGATACACAATCAACTAATAGGAAGGCCACATCAGCTCAAAGCAGAAATTGCAGCATAGATTTCATTTACGAACACAGTTTAGTGAAATCTGCTATGTAGCGAGGACTGCAAATATAATTATCTTATTGGATAAACATCTACCAATAAGAAACCTAATTCAATGCTAGCCACCAATGAAGATCTAAAATTCACAGCATTACTGTGAGTAAGGCTGACTGGCGTTGAAAAACAATGTTATTAACTCACTATGAATAATTTAAGCCTATACATTCATATAAAAATGGCTTATAACTCGTCACAAGACTCCTCAACCCCATAATCGTAACCATAAAATAAGGTAATAATGCAAAAACAAAATTGGCACCCACATTAGATCACATTAGAGTAATAGAAAGGCATATTCAGCCTCAATTACCAATCGCAGCACATTATGCAAAATTAACTAAGATGCGGCTGAATGGCATTTGCCAAAACATAGCACTCTCATTGGTTAGAAATCCACGAATACACAAATACAAAGCTTAACTTGCCTAACACCTCCATTCACTGCAAAGGGTTCGTAATGTCACCATGAACCCATGAAATCAGCATTGGTTAAAAATTACCATTCTGACTGGGTTAAATCCCACTAGTAGGAGTGCATATTAAGCTTAAACAGCCACTCACGGCTTAACTTCACCTCCACAGCACTGTTGTACACAACAACCAAACTTCCACAAATGATCGCATATAGAAAACAATCACTTGAAACTATTCAAACATTCACTCTGTAATTTAATTATAAAATTATATAAGTATCAAACACTAATGGAAATTCTTCCCTAGACAAAGCTGTGCAAACTAAGTTTACATTAATTATTCATACTGAATCAATAATGTGTAAAACAACATTTATAGTACCAATCAGATTAGAGGGGCATGATAGTAACTACATAACCATCCCTCCATAATGACTTAATGATCATTGGCTAATGCTTGGCCAAATCACAAATGCAAAATCATAATATTAGCCAGTAATCTAATTTTACCAACTTTACATAAAATAGAATATATAATATATAGACATAAAACCCCACAAAAATTCAAACACTCATAATACATTCAAACATAAATATTGTTACCTATCCACCAGTATAAAAAATAATTATTAATTTATCAATTATAGTTTATCAAATATTATTGCCTAAGACTTCTGGCCAAAAGTATTTATGATCAATGTCAGCAATATGAAAAACACACACATTAACAGTTTACTGTTTGGTCAGATGTGGTGGTACTGTTTTTATGTATATATTTTTATATTTGATATGTTTCTTTCTTTATTGGAAATATATTCCAGTTTCGGAATTGAATGATTTTGTAATTTAAAGACATTATTTAATGTCAAAATTATTGATGATTCATATGTTTTAAGAAAGAAAAATTATTGGTTTATGCTTTTATGTTAGGACGCCCATTGGCCAGTTACTTTTGGTGGTGATTGGACAATGGATGGATGTTTATGGGCTTGGAATTATTGTTGTCGGAAAGTTTTTATTGGTTATTAGAAGCAGGTGTGTATAATGGAGATAATTTCATTGGTCCAAATGTTTTTTTTAAAAATGCAGATGTTAAACAATTATTTTATCTGATGAAGTTCTGTTATGTTCGGGACGAAATTCTATATGAACAAATTTCCCAAGACAAATGGGTACAAGAGATAATATCCAGAGGTTACCTCATTCTCTTTTCTTCCACCCCTCAAAAACAAAAGTCCTTACCAGACGTTCCACCCACGCAAAAGGACTTTGCAACTCTAAAGATTCAGTTGTTGCTAGACAAAAGAATCATTCAAGAAGTCCCCGCATACCAGATAGGATCCGGAACTTACTTAAGGTTCTTTTTAGTGCCAAAAAAGACAGGGGACTGGAGATCCATCCTCAATCTCAGCAGATTAAACAAATCTGTAAAGAAAACAAAGTTCTGGATGGTAACCCTGCAGTCGATATTCCCTTTCATAGGAAAAGACAACTGGATGTGCTTTGTCAACCTCAAGGACACGTACTACCATATAAGAATGGACAGGTGGGCCAGACGGTATCTGCGCTTACGGCTGGGAGGCAGTCACTACCAATTTTGAGCCCTGCCCTTTGGCCTCACTACAGCCCCCAGAGTGTTCACCAAATGTATGGCAGTGGTCATGGCTCACCTGAGACGTCAGGGATTCTGAATGTTTCCATATCTGGACGACTGGCTCCTCACCGCTTCCACCAGGCATCTACTATCTCAGGCCAGGAACAAAACCCTTCTTCTTTGCAACAAGCTAGGCATCACTATAAATCAGGAAAAATCTGCTTTGTTACCGTCGCAACATATTGTCTTCTTAGGTGCAGAGTTAAACTCAGGAGACATGACGACAAGACTCACCCCAGACAGAATCCACTCCCTGCATCAACAGGTAAGTTTGATTTCAACAAAGAAAGCCCAGGCGAGACAAGTGTTACAGACCCTGGGAACCATGGCTGCTGCCATTCTGTGGGTGCCCTTAGCCCGATTACACAAGAGACTCCTACAATGGCTTTTATTCACACAGTGGTCGATGATCTACATCACGGAGTCTTGCAAGAGAGACTTAACTTGGTGGCTTCAGACAGACCAGCTGTATCTCAGTCATTCCTTTGTGTTTCCCCAACCAAAGGCAGTGTTAACCACGGACTCTTCCCAGATCGAGTGAGGGGGGGTCATCATCTGGGAAGGGCAGTTCAAAGTTTATGGCAGGACCATGAGAACCATCTGCATATCAACATCCTAGAGATGAGAGCGGTGCTGTGGTATATAATGTGTGGTATATAAACAAACAAGGAGGAACCCCCTATGTGGAGAGGGCGAGATTGACTACATAACATCTAGAACTTATGTACTTACCATAATGTTCCATGTTTGTAGTCCATCTCGCATATATTATTGCTTTCCACCCTCCTTCCCCCTCCCATTCCTGGAGGAACTGGTGGACAAAATTATCTGCCTGCAGAGATGTGATGACATTCAGCCTCTTCCTTGACTGAATTATAGTTATTTGTAAATATGTATATATATTTTTATGTAGATATGTTGTATACATATAGAAGATAAGGTGCTTCTTGCTGGCTTGCAAACAAGATCTGGGGATGTAGCCTGGGGTGTCATGGGATAGGGATTAGCCTCGAGCCACTGAAAGCTCAAGCTTTAGTATTCAGCCGAGTCAGAGCAGAGGATCGGCTCCGAACCCAACCAACCAGCAAGAATATAGGCAAGATGGACTACAAACATGGAACATTATGCTAAGTACATAACTTCTAGTTTTTATTTTTTGTGATGAGATCTTTGTTCAGAAACTGGGTGTAGCAATGGGAGCTGCATGCACTAACCGCTATGCAAACTTGGTGATGGCCCAATGTGGGAGGAGGAACATGTTTTGAGTGTACATAGGTTTTCTCTGTATATTAAATATTACAAAAGGTTTTTGGATGATGTCTTTATGTTATGGGGAGGCTGTACTGATTTTTCGATGAGTTTATTCAGTATTTGGAGATTACAACCACATTTTTGAGATTCGATATATATTATGAGCAAGCACTTGTAAATTTAAGTAAAGATTTTTCTGAAAAGAGATATTCTAAGTGGGAGGTCAGTATGTCTATGAATGCTGTGAAGGAAGCTAGGGAAGGTGCTGCCAAACCTTACTTCTCTCACTGTCGGAGAAATATTCGTGAGCCACGGGCCAATGACTTAGTGTCTAGGTTGACTCTGACTTACACCAAGGATAATGGGATGGTCTGTGACACAGTTAAAAAGTACTGGCCTGTTTTAATGGTAGATGTTGTGATCAAGGATATTGTTGGACCTAAACCTAGCTTTTATTTTAAGAATAGATTGTCCTTGAAAAGCCAACTCTGTTACAACTATAATGCCCTATACAACAGTGATTTTCCAAGATCTGATAGACTATGCACCTTTCCATGCTGTTCATGTAAAGCATGTACTTGTGTTTCAAAAGATAAGTTCTTTGTTCATCCAATAACTCATAAGAAGTTTACACATAGATTTTATGCACATTGTGGCAGTTTTAATTTAGCTGTTTGCAACCAGTGTACAAGTTTTCATGTTGATAAGACTAATCACTCCTTTAAGGAGCGTATTCTTGAGCATTTTAGGGATATAAAGAAGAAAGATGATTATAGTGCATTAGCAAGACATATTTTGCATACAACACACAGCTTTTGTTTCTTAGTCTTATAGTTGTTCACTTGTGATAAAAAAGTGTCTATATTATAACAAAGAAAGATTAAAATTGCGAACACTCTAATTATCGAAAATGCCGGACCTCAAATTCGCTATTGTGGGGGAGCTGTGCCCCCCACACCACCCACTAAATATATATACCAACTCCGAGATTGCACTACAGTCAGGAAAGGGCAAATATTCTGATCTTCACTGTACTGTGATCTCACAAAAAGCACTTTGAGGTCTGGCATTTCCGATATTTAGAGCATTCGCAATTTTAAACTTTCATTGTTATAATATAGACCCATAAAAAAGGGGGTGATAGGGTGAATAAATTTGAAACAGAAATGAACTGGTTTATTGCAGTCCAGGTTCATAGAGTCCCCAGTTTAAATGGGAATATACCTTTAAAACTGGCATTGAGGCTTGGCAGTTTGCCTTATTAAGTTGATTGTCTCTACAATTGTAATAGTTTTTGTTTTCTGTTGCTTTATATCATTCTGTGTTGGTCTAAACAAGTGCCTCTGTGCATGAAAGCGCTTACCAAATACATTTATTGGTTTTATCAGCTGTGTTGGTTGGTTTCTACACTATTTTTTTCCTGATTTAACAAATAAGCTGTTATACATAAAATGTGGGAATAATACATTTTTTAATACAATGATTTCTGTAATATATTTAAATGTCAGTGGTACCACAGATAAATATTTAAAATAGAGTAGTCAGCTATGTTAAAAAAATGTAGGGTGCAAATAGCTATGCTACAGAAGACACACTTAGAAAGAACTGAACATGCGAATTTGATAAGGAAATGTTTTCAAGATGGTTATTCAGCAGAATACCCAGGACAAAGGAAAAGAGGAGTGCTTATGTTAATTGCAGGAGGAGCTCCATTAATGATAGAACAGGATAAAAAAATAATAATTGTACATTTGTAGTACTAAGGGGCTACTGTCAAGGGAGGAGGATTACACTAGCATGTATTTATATTCCACCTGAAACTGCTATAATGGAGATTAAAAAAGTCTGGGAAAAATAGTCAGCTTTCAGCAAGGAATATTACTTATAATTGGAGGACTGGAATTTGGATTTGCTGCAGTGAATATGCATCTGGGGGGGCCTAGAAGAGAAATCTTAACAAAGGTGGGTAGACTTTTGAAGAAATTTATGAAAATATTTGGCATGGAATATGTGAACTCAGTAACAGTTCAGAGTACATTTATATATTATTCCCCAAGATACAAAAACTGGGCTAGGTTTGACAGAATTTACATTTTACAGAACACATGCATTTAATTGAAGGTCTTGATATATACCCGGTAACTATTTCAGATCATGTCCCAATAAAAACTAAAATAAAAACAACAGGGTAATGAAATAGAAATGAGACACTGGCACTTTCCCACCTATCTGTTGAAAAGAGAGGAATTTAATGAATGGGTAGTGGAAATTGCTCAGGAGCTATTAGAAAACATAGAAATTTCTTCTGAAAATATACAGTAGCTAGGGAGTGGGATAAAATTAAAGTGGAGTTTAAAAATAGGGTGGGAATAAAAGAAAGGGAGGTATGGTTAAGAAATAATAATTTAGCGGGACTGGCAAATTTTAAAATATTGCAAAATATGGAGAATCTCACAGAACAAGAAGAGGAGCAACTGCAGAATGCTAAACAGAAAATAATGAATTACCTCGGTAATATGCATGAGCTTAGAAAGATTGCTGTTTAGCAACTGTTTTTTTGATGATAACTCTAGAGCACAAAAACTTTTAGCACAATGACTCAGGCAACAGAAAGGGCTGTCGCCAAGCTTAGGGGCCTGTAACAAGAAAGGTAACGAGATCCCGTAGAAGTATTAGAAATATTTCGGAAGTTCTGTGAAAGTCTGTATAAAGCAGAGAAATATGGAAATCTAGAAAGGGTACAAATGAAAATGTTTATGGAAGACTTAAATATGCCAAGATTAGAGGAAGATGAGGCTCAATTACTAATGGTTAGGATAAGAGGAGATGAGATAACAATTGTGATGTATAACCAATCTGCAAGAAAGTCCTTAGGAATAGATGGTATTCTTGTGGACGTTAGGAAGCTAGGAGGGAAGAAGGAAGTTAGGAAGCTAGGCGGGAAGAACTAATAAAGATTTGGAAGGTTTTGTTTAACAGTATTTTAAGAGGAGGAGAAGTACCAACATCCTGGAAGAAAGCAGTGGTAGCTGTAATACCTAAAGGGGGTTAAAGATCCATCAGACCCAGCTTCATACAGACCCATTTTAATACTAAACAATAATTATACAGTTTTTATGTCTGTAATGTCTAAAAGAATGGCAAAAATGATGCCAAAATTGATAGATCTAGATCAGTGTGGCTTTGTAAAGGGGAGGCAAACATTTGACAACATTAACAGAACATCGATGATCCACAGGGAAGCAGAATGTAAGAAAATACCCCTGTTGTTGGTGGGTCTTGATACACAGAAAACTTTTGACAGAGTAAGCTGGGACTTTGAGCAGGGCAATGGAAGCATTTGCATTCCCTGATAAAATTATAAGGTCGATTAGGAGGATATATGAGGAATTGGAGGTGAAAATTAGTGGGTGGGCTCTTCTGTGACAGTTTCTGCTTGTGAAGAGGAACCAAGGGTTCCTCTTTCCCTTTTGTTATTTGCATTATATTTAGAACCATTGGTAAAGAAAGTAAGGGACTCAGAAATTCAAGGATGTAATTGGTATGGTAGCCAAGAAAAGCTGTTTCTGTTTGCAGATGATACTATTTTATACCCAACAAAACTAGAAAGGGACATTACAGTGTTGTGGAACATTTTGAGACAGTTTCAATTTTTTTCAAGATACAAAATTAATGAAGCTAAAACAAAGACTATACCAGTAAATTATGTACCCACACAAGAATTGATATCCATGTTTATGGAGACATGATAAAATGAGGTATTTAGGAGTTTGGATTAAAAATTATTCAGGTTTGGCAGCAAAGGATATGTGGGAAGAGACTAAACAAATGATAATACAAAAACTGAGAAAATGGAAGCTCTGTTATATAGCTAGTAAGATGCAAGCAGTTAAAATATTTTTAGTGCCTCTAGTCTTATACACAAGTCAGGGATATTTTTATCAACCAGGAGAAGAAGTTGTTGATAGCAATTAAGAAAGAGCAGAAATATTTTATATGGGAGGGGAAGATGGCAAGCAAGAGTCAAGTGGGATAAGCTGACACTTCCAATAGAACAAGGTGGATTGTGATTTCCACATTTGAATGAGTATTTTCAGAGCAACAAAATTAAGGGCCTATACATACCACAAGCAGAAAACTTTAATTCAAAGTGGAAAGGGATCATGATAAAGCAGGGGGGAAGAGCAAGAAACAAGGAGAGACTGGGATTTTGGATGCAAACCTTTAAGGAGAATAACAGTCATACAGAATATTATATTCATAAAGTAGCAGAAAGTATTCTAAGAACTAAGCTAACACGGGAATGGAGAAAGGAGATTCTGCAGATAGGGATCATTGCAATTAGGGATACAGACAGTAAGCAATAGGAGGCTGGAATTTATTTGCGAAAACTGGCAAAAGAGCCAAGGTATTGGGTGCAAATAACTAGAGAGGGAAAGGTAATAAAATGGGAAGAAGCCAATAATTTATTTGGACTACAAGTTAGAGAGTGCCTTCCCTATCAAGGATTGATATCGGAGTGTAGGCAAAGAGTAGTGTTTTAGTAGAATCTAGAACAGAAGCTGCCATTAAAAAGGAGCAATTAGCTGTGCCCCCCACCCCACCCCCCAATTAAATACACAAACTCTGAGATTGCACTACAGTGAAGAAAATGGCAAAGTAACGGACGCGACCAATCAATTTCTTTCCCAGGGAAAGAATTTGCTTATATGCCGTTTCACTATTTTGTCTTTTCGTGCTTCCAGGTTCGATCAAGACACATTTGAAAGACTGCATCTTCGATCATTTAATAGGAACCCAGATATATGTATATTTCCCATATTTGCAACAAAATCTATAAGACTTAGGATGTTTGCTTGAAATGTTTATCCATATATTTTTATACCCCAAGTAGGCTCCAGAGAATTGTTCCTCAGATAGACAGCAAATGTTGGAGGTGTGATGGGAAAGCAAAAGGTAACTGGGAGCATATTTTCTGGGAGTGTAATGAGTTGGCATACTTTAAAGGTTCCCTGCAGACTGCTGTGTCAGAGATGCTGGGTGAGCAAATTGGTGTAACTAGGGAAATTATTTTTCTGAGCTGTGATAAAGAATCGGAATTGCCTAGACACAGTAAGGCCTTGCTAAGTCTAAGTATGATGGCTGGCCAAAAATGCAGTTACTAGAAAATGGAAATCAAAGTCTAAACCAACTCTACTAGATGTAGTGAATGTAGTAACAGAGTTAAAACAACTGGAATTGGGATCTTTAGAAAAGGGTAGGAGCAAATTACATAGGAAAAGGGAATTGTGAGAACAATACATACAGGGGAGGAATGAGGTTTAAAAGAAGGCAGAACTTGAATGGAGCTATATAATGTTTTACTGACAATGATTGCAGACATTATACATGACTTATAATCTACCCATTCAGGATTATGTCAGTATGGTTTTTGATGTGAAATGCTTGCAACTAGGATTGTGTCAGTATGGTTTGTTTTCAATTTTATGATTGCCTGTGTCATAAGAGATAATTTAATAAAGATGTTTCTTGTTCAAATAATATTATAAAGTGCTTATGTCTATAATAGCTAAAAGAGTGGTAAAAGTGCTGCCAGAGTCAATAGACATGGATCAGTCTGGTTGTTTGGAAGGAAGAAAAGCATTTAACAACATTAATGATCCAGTGGGAAGGAGAATGTAAGAAAATACCACTGTCATTGGTGAGTCTTAATGCAGAGAAAGCATTTGATAGAGTAAGCTGGGCTTTATGTATAGGGCAGTGGAAGGAGTGCATTCCCTGACACAACAATAAGGTTAATTAAGAGGGATGGGAGACCAGAATTAAAGTGGGAGGGTTCCCCTCTGAAAAGTTCTGCCTAAACAGAGGAGCAAGGTATTTGCTTTGTATTTAGGTGTCATTGGTAAATAATTCAAGGTTATAATTGGTATGGTAATCAAGAAACATTTTCTTTATTTGCAGATTACATCGTTTTGTACCTGATATAACCAGAAAAAGAAATCTATGTTGTGGAACATTGTGAGGCATTTTCAAGTCTTTTTGAGGTATAAAATTAATGAAAATAAAACTAAGGCTGTAGCTTTAAATTATGTACCCACACATGAATTGGTTCAACAATACCCATATTTATGGGGACACAATAAAATGAAGTATTTAGGAATATGGATTAAAAAGGCTTTTGTTCTGGCAGCTATGGATATGTGGGAAGAAATTTAAAAGATAATATAAAAACTGAGAAACTGGAAGCTCTTCTTTATGGATATGGATAGCAAGATACAAGTAGTATGAACATGTTTTTAGTCTCTTTGGTGTTGTATGTAGACCAGGGATATTTTTATCAACCAGAGGAGAAGTTGTAGACAGTAATTAATAAACAAGTTTAAGGATTTTATCTGGGAGGGAAAAATGGCAAGAGTCAAGTGGCGTAGGTTGATCCTTCCAATAGAATAGTATGTTTTAGGATTACTGATTTGAAGGGATATTTTAGAGCAGTTAAGGCTCATATACATAACACAAGCAGAAAGATGTTATTCAAAATGGAAAGATGATGATGATGATGAAGCTGGGAGGAATTCAAGAAATAAGTAGAGAAGGATCCGAGTCCAAAATCCCACTCTCTACTTATTTCTTGACTAAGGAAATTATTTTTGTGCTGGGGCACAGTATCTGAATAGCCATGGCATAGTAAGGCTATGTTAAATTTACTATTGATGGTAGCCAAAAAAGCAATTACTAGAAAATTGAAATCAAAGCCTAAACTTACACTGTTTTAAGTATTGAATATTGTAACATAAGTAAAAGCACTGAAAGGATCTGTAGAGAAAGATCTTTAGTAAAATTTAGGAGAAAACTGAGAAATTGTGGGAGCAATACATAACAGTGTTAATGTTCTAGAGGAGGACTGAAGTTTAAGGGAAGGCGGGAATTGAACAATTTGTGTAATATTAGATTGATGACAGTTATACAAAAGAACAGATGTGGTGTATAATGTATGTAACTGGGAAAAAGTTAATATGTTTTTCTGTTATAGAAATGTATGTTTGCCTATGTCTTAAGTGATAATTTAATAAGGGTGTTAAGAAAGGCCACTTTACAAGTTGAGGGCATGATTATAATAAAACAATAAAAATACTTTGCACTTGATGATTAAACAAAGCAGGTGGAAGGGTATTTTAAAGTGATTTTGTGAGGAAGAAGGGTATTTTAAAGTTATTTTGTGGGGAGGATGAGCTCCCTTCCACCCACACCCCCCACCCCCAATTTTGGTGGGTCAGAGTTTGTAAATATAACGCTTCAGAGGTTGTAACACCTTGAAGACAAAGGAATTAAGTTATATTCCCTTCCCTTGGAGGTAGTACATCTGGAGACTGAATGGTCTGAGGACAGTGGCCTACACTGAGTTGTGCAGCTGCCCTGCAAAAAATCGCCTTTTTACATTACAATTCAGTGTATTGTCGCAATTTATGGGACAGAGTTAAGGTCATCTGTGGTAGAGCAGGCAGTATGATCTTAAACTTCAGTACATCCAAGCAGACTCTGAGACCATTTTCTTTTCTGGGCAAACCACTGCTTACTGATGAAGTTGCAGTTTTTTTTGTTCTTCTGTCATGTTCTTTCTGATTTTCAACAAATGCCCAAAAAGTATTTAGTATTGGAAGCTCAAAGTTTTGATGTAGCATCTGTGGGTCTCTACTGTAAATTATGCTTTTAACATTGTGCAGTTTTAGCAGAAAATGTTATTTTGTGATGTGACTATGATATTACCTTTATGGCCTAATTACATAGTGAAACTTGGACTTGATAAGTTCTCAGATTTTTTTCCCTGAAAGTTTTGCTAACTACTAAAGTCCTTAGTATATGTTTACCTTGGTAAAAATGTTCACTCATCTTTTCTGATGTTGAGCATCTTTAAGCCAAAACTGCAAAACAACATTCTCCCGGATTGCACCTCTTAAATAAATGCACTGATGTCCTTCATGGATGCATCTGCAGTCATAACAACTGGGTTGTCCTGTCGTCAGGCAGCCCTTCGGTCGGCCGGATTCCAAAGTCTGGGTCCGGCTTCGGCTGATGTCGCACTCCACCCGACGTCATCTCTGCTGGTCTTCGGGTATAAAGGCATCAGCCGACGCCATTTTCCTCACTCTTTCTTGCGCGTGGCGCGGAAGCAGAAGCTGTTCGCAAGTGCCGGTCGGTCAGATCCAGAGATTACTACTACGAATACTACTTGAAGACTTCTAAAAGCTAAGTACCCGATTGGGGACTCTTTCTTGCCTCAGCCGATGTCAGAAAAAGTCAATAACTGTTTAACTTGTGGGAAACAAATACCTCATAAAGATTTCCACTCTAACTGTCTGCCTTGCTTAGGCCCAGACCACGGCGTAGCAGCCTGTTCGGCCTGTGCTTCCTTCAACCGACGCTAAGGCGTCGGAGTTGCTGAACAGTTTTTCGGCTCAGACTTTCGTACATTATGCCGTCGGATCCTCCGACTACCCAAATTGTCAAAAACGCAAGGAAAAAGACCGACACTGCGGCCCGCGGTTTCGGCCGAAACCACGGTCAAGCAACAGTGTCTCGGTTTCGGCCGAAACCGAGAAAACTGGTCAATCTTCAGCCGAATCCATGACTACTACTGAGGCTCCCGCTACTTTACCTGAATCGACCTCAGAAATTTTGCCTACAACTGTGGCTTCTAGTGAGTTATCTGACACCATCCCTTTGGATGTCTCTACCCCAGCACGTGGTGCTGCAAGACCCCCTGCAGCCATGTCTATCAAGGCCTTTGCCAGGGCTAAAGCAGCCAAATCTGCTAAGCCAGTGCCTGTTAAACCTCCCTCACACAGGCCCGCTTCCAGTTCACAAATGCTTACTCTGGCAGAAGATTTAATATCTTTAATTAGGGGATCCCAATCTCACCCAGACAGGGCCTCTCAGCCACCAGAAAAGAGACTTAGGACAGAGCCCCCCGAGCCAGTGTCCTCTGATGATTCTGCGGATGACTCCGACATTGCAGAACAGCCAGAGGATCCTTTTTCTACTTATGAAGACTCTGATGCTGAAGAATCCATTCCAGCTGCCTCTCCACCAGAGGAATTTTCCTTTGGGGAATCCTTACATGCCATGAGAGAGCAATTCCAATGGCAGGGACAAGATTTCTCAGATTCAAGAAAAAGGCTTAGGACTTTTCTGCACTTACCACAACATAGGCCCTTAGCTATTCCTCCTGTTTTGCCTGTTGTGGATGATGCATTTAATGATGTCTGCACTGCTCCTGATTCTTTACCTCCAGCCCCTGCCAAACCTGATAGATTTTACAGGGTGCCAGACACTCATCACCACCTATACAAGGCCCCACTGGCGGATCCCGAAACTATTTCCCAGGGGCCTAAGGCAGTAGCCTCGACCACAACAAAAAACCCTATACCTTCAGAAAGGGAATCCAGGTCTTTAGACAGATGGGGCAAAAAAGTTTACACTTCTGCTACTCTCTCAGCTAGAGCTTTAAACTGTCAGTTTCACATGATACAATACCAAGAGTTTATGCTTGATCAGTTAACTAAAAAGCTATCCTCTGATGACTCTATAGATAAGAAATATGTATTAGAAATGGTAAATAACATACAACAGGTTAGTAACCATTCCTTAAAATGTGGCTATGATGCACTGGAGGCTTCATTTAGATCAGCCATGACTGGCACAGTGATAAGAAGACATGCATGGTTGAAAGAGCAGGTCTTACCGGATCATGTTAAAGCTAAGCTATTAGATCAGGGGTGTCCAACCTTTTGGCTTGCCGGGGCCACATTGAGTGAACAGAAATTGTCTTGGGGCCGCATATAAAATATATCATATAGTTAACTCTTTTGCTGCCACAGGAGACCAAAGTCAACCTCCTGGCTGTACTGTAGGTGCATTCGAACAATTAATAAATGTAATAAATGCCTAACATTTGCCTTAAAATTCTAATTCTCATTCTGATTTTAATTCTCTAATCTAACAGTTAACTCTAACGCCTTAGTTAATATATTTATATATTTTTTTTACAAATAAATAGATATTCACTACAGCACTAACATTTCTCACTGGGAAAACCACTCCAGCCATCCATCTACATACAATGTCAACATTAGCAGTCCTACAATACTATAATCCACAAATATAAGGCAACAAATTTGCAATAAAGTAAATAATTCATATTACTGACTTAATAAAACAATTCTAAATAAGCTACAAGAGGGTCTCACCCAAACAAATGACTGGTGCCAGAAACATGGCCTCAAGCTAAATGCTAAAAAATGCACAATCATCCCCTTTGAGGAGAGTGATGTCCCCACAAATTATCACATTAATAACAATGTTGTAAGCACGCAATCAGTCGTCTCCGTTGTACAGAAAGCTTTTTACATGGCCCACCTCATTAATAAGGGTATCTCATCCAGGGACAAGGAGGTCATAACATCCCTGTATTCTTCCTTTACAAGAGCAAGTATTGAGCGCAACACCCCTTTTGGCACGTGCCTCAGCAAAACACCATGCCAAAAGAAGACTACAACCATTTCTGACAAAAAAAGGTCAAAGGACTGAGTTCACTTAGTTATCCAAACAGACTAAAAAGCTTCTTGCTTTCCTTTGTCTCTCACTGGCCCCTATAAATTTCATCACTGGCTTGCTTTCCAGGCTAAGAAAGATCCTGCCTTAAGAGACTTTCTCCACCTCAGAAATACTGGTTATATTTAAAACACTCACTAGAAAGACCACAGCCTTCACTGCAACATAAACAAGCCACTTTGTATGGACAGGTTCTTGACACAAATCTTTCAACTTCTGTAAAAAGCTCATCTCATTATCAAACAATGTAGTTCAACAACACTACAACTGGATAGATAGCCATGAATGTACTCCTTAAGTAAGTAGCATAGCTTTCATCAAACTGGAAGGAAAATCCACATGCTAAACTTTCCCAGCTGGATGGCTAAGATCTAATATTGGTTACTCAAGTCTACTTGTCTAAGAAGAGGGGCCTATTTAACTAAGAATTCCATGTGCAAAAATATATTCAGTATACATATTAAATCTCTCTCTTATACACACACACACACACACACACACACACACACACACACACACACACACAGAAAAGGAGCCCCTACTTGTAAAATGGGCAACCTCAGTAATCACATGACACAGTCTCTGACTGAAATTGTCTGGAAGTCAAAATATCTGAAAAAAAAAATCATAATAGAAATGGATTCATCCATGCAATTTCCCGCCACCAAAAGGACCATCAATAAATCAACAAACAACTGCTCAGCAAAAATTAAATCAATAAGAAGTCTATAAACTCTCTAAGATCATACTACATACTGGAGTAAACATATAACTTCCCTCCAATCTAAAGCCATTTGACATTCAGACATTTTAATTTGTGCAGAAGGTATTCACAGACTGACCGTTTACTAAGCTGTAATGCTGACCATCGCTTTTGAAAAAAACAAATTCCCATACTTTGTCAATAGCTCAAAGTGAAAAAAGGATTATTTTTTTTTATTTATTATGTATTTATTTAATTTTGGAAAACATCTTTAAAACTGTTAAATTGATCACACACCCAGAAACACAGAAAAGTTATTGTGATAAGTAAGCCACAGATTGCTGCAAGAAATCAGTCACAGCACACTATGCTTACGTCCGAACCAATGAAGCATACCTGTCAATTCCAAAAGAATTAAAGTAGCGTAATAAGAAAGTTATTTGCAAGGTTACATGGCAGTTTATATTGGAAATAAGTGTCATACCTCTCAACTGTGCAGATTTTCGCAGAATGTCCAGATTTTTACCTCATATTTTTGGTGTGTTCCTCCTAAAATCTGCACTTCTCTGGCAAACAGCTGAGGACTGAAGTCATTAAATAAGGATAAACATTTGAGTTTGACTCCACATCCTTCAGAAAATTAATGCTACTGCAAAACCGATTATTCTATCAACTTTCAAAGTTTGTAGAGCAATATTTAAAATCTGTCCCTATTTGTCCCCACATCATTTTAGGCTTGGTCCAGATTTTTTGCTCTAAGAGGTTGAGAGGTATGGTGGAGATATTAAAAATGCTCTGTTTCTCATAATTATGCTGAAGAGTCTTCCAAGGTAAATACAACCTTCTAATTTAGCATGGAACCATGGAACCATACCTCTCAACCTTAGAGCAAGAATTCTGGACAAAGCGAAAAATAAAATTGGGACACAGGCTCAAAAATAGTTATGCATCACAGACACCATTGAAACAAGTGTAGCTGCAAACATTATACATCACGTATAATGTTTCTATCCCATTATTGTCAGTTAAGCATTATATGGCTCATTTAATCCTGCCTTCTTTTGCAGCAAAGAAAACCATACTTTGAAATGACAAATCCATTAAAAATAATAAAACACATTGGCTCCACATCCTGCAACTTCCTACCTGCAAACAACCACAGAGCTTTCATTGAAACTAGGTCTGCTTATTTCCACATAATGACACCTCTCCCTAATTAAGTCTAATGGTATACAATCTACCAGGATCTGGACTACCTGAAATAAATTAAATTATGGCCTGTAAATTGCAAGTGCACTTTGTTTAATTAAACTACATTTCAAAGCCCACTTGCTGTATTTTTTCAGTAACATCCCAATATCCATTTCCAGGTCACTTTACAAGACATTGGCAGTGGTAGACTTAGCATCCTCCAGATCCCTACAGGACCACACTCATATTGCTAACATTGTCCATTACATGTAAATATCCAACCACTGTAAATGGCAAGAAGCTATGTCTTAAAAAAATCTATTTTTGGCATTCCTAGTACCCAAGTATCAGGTTTTGAAACATAGAAACATTCTCCACAGTTTGTAAGTTTCTGTCTTTAATAATCATCTACTATTGCAGCACTCCCAACACAAACACACACATACCACTAAAACCCCCAACATTTAAAAAATGACATTGTGCCCACCTGATTTGCAAGTATTGATGATCCACCAAAGATATGCTTACTGTTGTCCAATCTACCACTGCTTAGAACTCACCAATGACAAGACAGTACTGGGTGATTTTTTTTGTTTGTCAAAAAAAACAATAAACTTTATATGCTACAGTCCCACATTAGTCAATCCATTACTGACCCATTAACTCTAGGCTGCTGTCTCATTCTTAATCCCTGGGACTGCATTACCTTGGATGACTACTTTTATTACCTAAGCAAAAGACACAAATTGGAAGATGAGGCAAAAATCCAGACATTCTTCAAAAATCCATACAGTTGAGAGGCATGATTTCATATTCAATACAACACTCTCCTTGTCAGAAAAGCTGCAATTTAATGAAAGTGTACTTTTAATGAAGGATGCATTTGTGAGCTAACTTGTTTGTACGTTAGCCTCTTTGTGCATGTGTCTCTCTCTGTCTCTGTCATGCACACATAAACACACACACTTCTACTTTCACGCACACAAACATTCTGCTTTCATGCATACACTCACTCACACCATACTTGCCTATTAACACAGGTTAAGTGCTGTCTCTTTAAAAGGCAATGGCAGCAAATCCACAGATGAGTCCCTCTTCAGCAAGAACACACACATGGATTCTTTGGCACGAAATAATGGCACGAACACACAGACCCTTCTTTGGCACAAAAAAATCAAAACTAGAAGGATGCTTTGGTGCATGCGCACACCGATGTTAGAGTTGCAGGTCACTGCCACGAAAAACACAGCAAAAAAGTGTTTTGGGGCATGCATACATCAATGTTGGAGTTAGAGGTAGAGGGCCGCATGGCAGAGCTCTGAGGGCCGCAGGTTGGACACATCTATATTAGATGCTCCTATGGATAAGGCCAGTTTATTTGGTACACCTGCCCAGCAGGTAATGAAGAAAATGGAAGAAAAGGCAAAATCTGTACAAACAGTTAAAGATTTCTTACAGGTTCAGCCCCCAAGGTTTAGCAGGAACTGGCCTGCCAAAAATTGGTCCTTTCCTGACTCCACAAGATCCCAAAGGGGCAGGAATAGACATACCAGAGGCAGAAATCAATCCAGAGGAGGTGCCTACAGAGGACGACAGTGGCAAAGTAATAACAGAGGCACAGACACAACCACTACCACTGCAACAGGACAATCACAGTGACTTGACTCTAACTCCGCCTACCAGGGAGCAAATAGCAGCACCATTAGGCGGAAAGTTAGCCTTTTTTTCGAAAAATTGGCACTATATCACAAAAGACAAGTGGATTTTGCAAACCATAGACCAAGGATACCGGTTCCACTTCCACACTTTACCAGTCAAAAGAGGAATGCCAAACCTGCCTCCAAATTAAAAAAAATAGAAGCTCTACAGCAGATAATGCAATTAACAAAGATGAGAGCTGTGGAAAGAGTACCAATAACAGAACAGGGCAAAGGATTCTACTCCAGACTATTCCTAGTTCCAAGAAAAGAAAAAAGTTGGAGACCTATTCTCGACCTGTCCATCTTAAACACATACATCATTGTCCCAAAATTCAAAATGCTGACCCTACAGCAACTTCTTCCCATGCTGGGCAAGGAGTGTTGGTTGGTAACTCTAGATCTCAAGGAGGCATACCTGCACGTCCCCATTCGACCAAATTGCAGAAGATACCTCAGATTTCTTGCAGGATCAGAGCATTATCAATTCTCAGCATTGCCCTTTGGGTTATCTACTGCGCCCAGAGTATTCACAAAATGCCTGGCATCAGTAATCGCCCACTGCAGACTACAGCGAATCCAAATTTATCCATACCTGGATGACTGCCTGCTACAAGCGGACAACAAAAGCAAGCTGACAACAGATTTACAAAGGGTCATCTACTTGCTACAAGCCCTGGGATACACAGTCAATTTACAAAAGTCAAGGCTGATACCATCCCAAACAAGGACATTCTTGGGCGCGGAATTGGACACAGTAAAACAAATGGCATTCCTAACTGCAGAAAAACAAAAAGAACTCCCTCTTTACTTCTTGGCATTAACAAAACAGAACAAGCTAACAGCAAGAAAAGTTCTGCAGGCTTTGGGCTTCATGGCATCATGCATAATCTTGGTCCCACATGCCAGACTGCATATGAGAAAATTACAGTGGTACCTAAAGAATTTATGGTCCCAAAACAGGCACAGCCTAGAAGCAGAAATACCACTAATCCCATGCCTAAAACAGGAGTTCCTATGGTGGGCTCAAGCATGCCAGTCAAACCCAGGCCTACCCTTCCACAACTTTCGAGCAAGCCAAACCATCACAACAGACGCCTCAGACCTAGGATGGGGGGCACACATGCTGGACAAATGCGTACAAGGATTGTGGACTCAGGACCAGCTACACCTGCACATCAACCAAAAAGAAATGCTGGCAGTAAAACTGGCAATCCAAAAATTCAGACCATTTCTCAAAGAAGGCCATTTGATGATAAGGACAGACAACACCACAGTCATGTGGTACATCAACAAACAGGGAGGCACTCATTCATACCCCTATGCAGAATGACTTTGGACCTTTGGAACCTGGCACTCAGCTACAACATCCAGTTACAGGCAATATTTGTACCGGGGAAAGAGAACACTCTAGCAGACATGTTAAGCAGAACCACCTCGGATGCTCACGAATGGATGCTACACCCGGACATCTTCAAGACCATCACAAAGAAATGGGGAATGCCACAGATAGATCTATTCGCTTCCCCTCTCAATCACCAGCTCAAAAAATTCTGCACAAGGACATTCCACCCACTTGCATGGAAGGTGGATTCGCTCTCCTTCAGCTGGAAAGGTCTGACAGCATATGCATTTCCACCTCTTCCCTTGATACACAGGGTATTACTAAAAATCAAGGAGGAACGTCCAAGGATAATCCTGATAGCTCTGAACTGGCCAAGACAACACTGGTA
The DNA here is from genome assembly GCF_019279795.1 of Protopterus annectens. Classification (NCBI taxonomy): domain Eukaryota; kingdom Metazoa; phylum Chordata; order Ceratodontiformes; family Protopteridae; genus Protopterus; species Protopterus annectens. The sequence continues at coordinate 1,403,087,287 of NC_056737.1, forward strand.
CCCATTGCTGAGGAGCATGTCTCGGGAGAAAATGTGGTCAATACCCCTGATGCCTTTGATGTTAACTCAGAACAACTACAGCATCATGCATCCAAACCTAAAAACTTTGCAACTGACTGCATGGAACATCACATAGCAGCAACTAATCCAGATCTTTCCCAAAGGGTTAAAGACATTATCCTTGAAGCCCGCAGACCTTCAACAAGAAGGAACTATGCAGGAAAATGGAAAAGGTTTGTCATTTGGAGTGCTGAAAGAGGAAAAGATGTGTCGAATATAGATATTGCTAACATTCTGGAGTATTTGGCAGAGCTTCTACATACAGGCCTGTCCTATTCCTCCATCAAGATACATGCATCAGCTATTTCAGCAGAATACAGCTTTGATCCACCTGTCTTTTCACATCCTCTACTCAGGCAGTTCCTCAGAGGGATCAAGAATGTAAAACCTCCTAGGAAACCACCATTGCCAGCATGGGACTTGAACTTTGTGCTAGAAAAGTTGACACTCCCTCCTTTTGAACCAGCAGCAACAGCAGATCTACAGCACCTGTCATGGAAAACTGCTTTCCTACTGGCAATTACCTCAGCAAGGAGGGTTTCTGAACTTCAGGCCCTATGGCAGTACAACCCTTCCTAATCTTCCACCAAGATAGGGTGTCCATGAGAACTAATCCTACATTTATGCCTAAGGTGGTATCCAGAGTGTCTTTAAACCAGGCAATCCACCTACCTACCTTCTTCCCAATCCACAAAACAGAGGGAAAGAATGCTGCATACCTTGGATGTACATAGACAGCTACGCTACTACCTGGACAGAACCAAAAGTAACAGAAAAACTGACCAGCTTTTTGTAGCCTCTGCAACAGGAAGGGAAGGAAAAGCAATTTCCAAACAGACAATCTCCAAATGGATAGGAAATTGCATACGATTCTGTTACTCCTTCCATGGAAAACCAATTCCACAGAACATAAGGCCTCATTCTACAAGGGCAACAGCCACTACCACAGCCTTCTTACGAGGAGTGGCAACCAAGGACATTATTGAGGCGGCTACTTGGACCTCCGTGCATACATTTGCCAAGCATTATAATTTACCTCTGTATTCCAGATCCCGAGCAGGGTTTGCCACTGCTGTACTGCAAGGGATCCTAACCACACCATAATTTTTCTTCCTCCTCCCTAGTTGGCTATGGTATTCTACCCAGTTGTTATGACTGCAGATGCATCCATGAAGGACATAGTACAGTTTTGTACCTACCATAAATGTAGATGTCGAACTGGATAGCATCTGCAGTCAGGATTACCCTCCCTCCTTCCCTCTGTGGTACTCCTAGGGTATTTACCCTCCTAATAGCTAGCTGGTGGGGAGTCTCTTATGGTGTATTTGTTTGTATATATGTACATACATGCTTATTTTTGTGTTTGCCTTCTATCTTTTGGAAACATTGGCATTTATCCAAAATTTAGCCTTCCAAGAGGGCAACTGGCATCTGGGGCAAGAAACACTGAGGAAAATGGCGTCGGCTGATGCCTTTATACCCGAAGACCAGCAGAGATGACGTCGGGTGGAGTGCGACATTAGCCGAAGCCGGACCCAGACTTTGGAATCCGGCCGACCGAAGGGCTGCCTGACGACAGGACAACCCAGTTGTTATGACTGCAGATGCTATCCAGTTCGGACATCTACATTTATGGTAGGTACAAAACTGTACTTTCTTGCATATTACATCGCAGGAAGTAATTTTACCCGGGAAAGAAGAAAAAATGTATACTAACTGGAAATTGCACAAGTACATCTGAAACATCATGACAAAGATTCATATTCTGTAAGTTGTGTCCAAAACTGTATAGATCACCTCCTCCTCCTGTCTTCAAAATGTATGTCTAGGGTCATATTTCTCATCTTCTGAACTGTCATTAAGTGGTCATTGACTACAATCATCCTCTCACCTCTAAAATCCACGTTTAGCAGTAGTTGTCCATCCTCAATATCTCTTTCACCTCCTAGATTCTTGTTAGTGCTCACTGTCCAAAGTGGCACCCAAACATTCAAACTCCAGGTTCATTGTCTTTTCAGTTTTGGTACAGTGGTTAGTGGTTACTGATGGTGTTTCATGGGTTCAGGACATGGGGTCTGTTCTGATCTGTTACTGTTTTTAGTGGTTACATTCTTTCAGCATCAATGTGTGTTTCTTCTGGGTATTCTTATTGCTTCCTGTCTCCCAAAGACTTGTTGCATTCTAAATTCTTTGTGCCTTTGTCTTTGAGACTTCTGTCTTGGTTGCGACAGAAGAGTGCCTACAAAGGATTGTCTTGTCTTGGTTGTGACAGAAGAGTGCCTACAAAGGATCATCCTCATCTTCCAAATTATTGAATGGCATTGATAACCCTATCCTGGCAGGTTAAAGTTATAATGTAATGAGATTCTCTCTTATTATGCTAGTGCCAAAAGTTCTTTCGGTGAAGTCGAAAAATTGCAAAACTGAATAATCTAAAATTTGAGCATGTTGTATGTCCATTTCATGAGTTGTATTCTTAATTGATTCATGTTTGTCATTAACCACACTGTTGTGTACTTATATATAATGACATTCATCTGATATCTCCAAAGATTCTGTTTGTTTGAAACTACTGCTTCTCTTCAGTGCACTTTTCACTTTATGTAAACACAGCCAATCAGGAAGTTTATTGCTTGCTGTAGGTGCTGTCATAGACCTGTGAGTACAGGCCGATGAACATCTTCAATTTTGTAAAAATGGAGTGCATAAATTGGTGGTAAATAGTGCATTACTTTGCTAAATACAGTTCTGTATATGTACAGCGATTATATTTGTGCTAAACTTGGTAAGAAACCTTGACTAAAAATCAACAATCAACAAAAGCTAGGGTCTGCATCTTTGGGTACTGTTTGTATTTATCTTATTGCATGCACTTTGTTTTACACCGATGGTTTAATTCTTCTTTCATTACTGCAATATTTGTTTTATCTAGTAGTGCTTCACCTGCACTGTCCGTTTCCTTATACTTCATGTTTGACTCAGTCTTGTAAAATTTTTGTTGTACTTCATTCACCAGTGCCTTTCACCAAATGCTATCATCAGATGTATTTTTTATACCTTACTATGCTCTGCATCTTCTGGCAATAGACTTGCCCTGTTGGGCTGTTCTTACAACTGACATATTCCACAAATGGTCCAACATCTCATTCTTTGCATCCAGTTCCTTCACCAGATTCCTAGCTCAGTCTGTTAGCTGTTGTTGGTTGATCACTAGTGTGGCTTCCAGGACACTTAGTGGATGTTTCTTTGTGGATTTTCTATATGTGCCTTTGCATTTTTGCTGGTAGCTGAGTGCACATTGGGAAGTATTCTTTAACCAGCAGCTTGAGCTTGTACCACATTTATCAGGTAGGTTTCATTTGCATTTTCCTGATCCTCTTTCTGATAAAGTGAGTTGTAGCACTCCACCTTGTGTGTGTGTGTGTGTGTGTGTGTGTGTGTGTGTGTGTGTGTGTGTGTGTGTGTGTGTGTGTGTGTGTGTGTGTGTGTTGGTATTAGCACTTTCTGTTTGGCAGACTGTTGAACTTCCAATCCTGAGAAGAAGTGCAGCTGTTGACGCCAGTGCTTTCAAAACCTGGATGTCTCTCTTAATATCCTGAATCCATTTTGCAATTTAGGCTGCTAGTGTCAGAAATAAAAAAAACATGCTTCTGCGCTAGTATGCTGCTTGGCTCACGTTATTCTTTCTTATAACTCTGATGCAGTGCATATGGTGGGAGATTGGCTTAATGGTTAAGGTGTTTACCTTACAGACACAAGGTGCAGGGTTTGATTCTCACATGGGGTAATTGGCTAGGCTTAAAATAGTCCACAAGGGCAGTTAGCCTAGTACTAATCTATAAACCTATATAAGTAAAGGGAACCAGCTCCTTAGCCTTTTACAAAGTGCAGTTACTGTGCCATCTCTGGCTCTGTTCTCTTCAGCTTGTAGTTTGTTACCTGATGCCGTCTGTATTCCTCCCTGAATTGTTCATGCACACTATTTGTTATACTGACAACCGAGCCCAGTTATATCCCTAATTTAGGACTGTGGTTTCATAAGCAGCTCATGTCTTCATAGTTAAAATGTTGTAATGTACTGATGTTTTGATTGCATGCTTATCTACAATAACATTTAAATACATAGATTGTTCAAAAGACATGTTAAGTAAATAGTTGGTGTTATTTCACGAGGAGGAATGTAAAACTGAAATAAAATAATTTCTGTTATTTTTTTTGTAGATACTGACATTAGTCAAGCATTATCGAAGCTCACTGAGCCAGCATCTGTCCCCATCCATAAATTGTCTGTTACTAGCATGGTCCATAGTGCTAAGAAAAGGATTCACAAGCGTCGACGAGTTGAGGAGTCACCTCTGAGTAATGATGTCCTTAATTCTATACTTATAGTAAGTACAGATGTTCTTGTCCACATGATAAACACTGACTATAGTTCTATTGTCTATTTTACTCATTAAGGGAAGAAAGTGTAGGTGTGCAAGTAAAAATACCATAACAGTAGATGTTCAAATGATTACTCCCGTAGTAGCCTTAGTTTTTTGGGTATATCCTGCCAAGGATATAACAGCCAGCCAACTTTGAAAGATTCAAGGCACTTTCCATACTCCCAAAACGCTAGCTCGAGCTGAGCTGACTAAAAAGGCAGGCTTGGCTACCAAGCCCTTAAGAACTTTCATGCCAACAATGAGATGGAGGCTGAGGCCTGAGATGACAATGCTAAGAACAACAAAAAAATAGGTGTCCAAACCCTGGCATAACCAACACACCGAAAAAAACAAGGGGGATGGAAGCAGGGAGTGGCTACTGCAGCAAGAATCATTTGAACATCTACTGCTGTGATAAGTTTATTTACAGAACTCTACTGTGTTCATCATATTAATCACTGTAGCAGTAGTCTTGACTATACGAGTAAAGTACCCAAGCTTACTACATTGGGGAGATGGAAGGAGAAGGGTCGAAGAGCCCATGGAGAATGGTCTTAACAAAGCCTAATCTAGACCTAGATACGGAATCAAACTTGCAATTTCATATAAACATATGTAAAGAGGGACCAAGGTGTTGTTTCCGGAATACTTTTGGATTCCAACCCTTTCCAAAAAAGTCATAAATTAAGTCAAGGCCCCGATAGAGTGGGTTACCCATTTTTCTTACCTTCTCAAGAAATGAACAACTGATCTGAGAGATTTAGTTCTTTTTTTTTTTTGTTTTAAATACCTTTATTAAATTATAACTTAAGATGTAGGCAAACATACATTAGCAAAAATAAAAATTAACATTTTTTTCCATTTAAATACAGTATATACAACAATATTTTCTTTGCTACTATCATCAGTCCAACATTACAAAAAAGTGCTGAATTCCTGCTTTCCCTTAAACCTCACTTTTTATCCTGAACATTATTATGCATGGATTCTTCCCACAATTTCCATATACTTCTATGAAATTTGCTCCCTCCCTTTTCTACAGATCCTTCTTCAATTTCTTTTAATTCTTATATATTCAGTACCTCAAATACATTTGGTATAAACTTTTGATTTCCATTCTATATTCATTTTTTGTGGTACCCAGCAGAATTAAACTTAATAAGGGCTTACTATGTCTAGACAATTCAGATCCTGTATCCCACTCAAAAGGATCATTTCCTTACCCGCAGCCCTTTGCTCACCCAATATTTCTGACGGAGTACTATGCAGGGAATTCTAAAATCTACCAACTCATTGCACTCCCAAAACATATGATCTGATGATGTTAATCTTCACTCAAGCCTTGACAGTGGGTTCGGTTCTGAACCGAGATGGCCGTTTACATCAGCTCTCGCTCTCCAAACTCTTGAGCCAGGCTCTACCCATAATGCTCCTCACACAGAGTACCTCAGATCTTGTTTGCCGCTTCGCAGACTAGACGTATTTGTTCCTTCTCTCGAGCCTTGGCATAATTTTTCTGTGAATATTGTTTAATTTATACACTTCCTTCTCTTTATAACTCTTTACAATTCTTTATATTTCTACCCGCTCCTCCCCTTTCTTATCGCAGCTAATTTCTTCCCTTTTTGTCTTTCTTCTACCATTGGTAGACTATCCAGTACCATCATTGGTACTCTTTCCTCTCTCTCTTTCTTTATCGTTTTTATGGTATTCTCACATACCATTATTGGTATTTTCTAACCAAAAAAAAGAGCCTTCTTTCTGTTATTTTTCTCTCACTATCCTCTATAGTGTGTTTACTGACCATCTCTTCTGGTTGTTATGGCCAAACAACAGGAAAAACCTTCTCCTTCTAAACCCACTAAAGGTACCTCTGAGTTTAAGAGGTGTAAAAAAAATGTGAGGGCAAAATGCCCAATGCAGACTGGCATACCCTGTGTGTGTACTGTGTTGGAAAAATAAATTTACAGGAAAACTATGCAATCTGTCACAGGTTTTCTACTCTAACCCTAACAGAAAGAAAGAACAAACTAATTTTGAAAGGACTCATTAAATCTGGATTTGACAAGGCCATTTCTGAGTCCAGGATTGAAGCTAGCACCTCTTCATCTTCTTCTTCACCTGCTTCAACGGAAAGGCCTTCCTTGTTTCCAAGGTCCTTGAAACCATCAAGGAAAATGCCAAAAATTTCCCTGGTACTGATGAGTTCTTCAGCACCAGAGAATCTGACTGGAATGATTTCTAAATTGGCTTCAGAGTTAACAGCTTCTTCTTCGGCACCTACTACTGAGACATCGGTACTGAAGCAATTAGGGCTGCCTCCGCTCCCAAGAACATCATATTCCCCATTTGTGGACCCTTTTAAAGACGCTCCTTTTGTGGAAGTGAGACCTATAAATCTCCTTCCACTGCATCTGTTCGGTCTACTAAGAGTCTGTCAGAAATGGAGATCATAAGTCTGGTGGATCAGCTGCTGATGGAGAGGGGATTGCCCTCAGTTCCGTGCCACACTAGTGTCAGAAGCATTCATCTTGTGACACCCCTATACCCTCCTCCTCCAACTCTTGCTGAGCCTTTGGAGCCCTTGATCCCAACTCTCCCAGCTCCAACTCTCTCGGTTACAGTAGCATCTTTGTCTCCGGTTCTGAGAACTCCTTGTGTACCTCTGAGCTTTTGGCACCAGAGACCTCTAGGGGTCGAGACTCCCTGGTCAGGTGTGAGATGCATAGTAACTTTTTGGTGCCTTCGGAACCGTCCATGTCTCTCAGTGCCTCATCCTTTGTAGTGTCGACCCAGGTTTCTGTTCTGGGGGCTGCCTTCTCTGTACAGGGTGTGACCCCTGTTCCAATGGAGTGTATTTGGGTCCCAGGCTCCCATCTCTGTGGAGGGACAGCCTTCTGGATTATGGAGAAGGCATTGTCTATTAGAGACTCACAGTCCTTGGCATTCCTGTCGGGACAGATTTCTGTATCTCCTTGACCTGAGCTACCATCAGTCTCATCCTCAGGACAGGGGCACAAAAGTCTCAGGTAACACCTACATTAGTAGTCTCCTCTTCGGATACTTCCCCAGATCATCCCCCCAAGGAAGTCCCTGTGAAAAGAAAGCGCAAGAAGAAGCACTTAGACTCCCCAGAAGAGTCTTTCACTGAAGATACTGATTTTGATGAAGGGGAAGGTTCACCCAGGTCACCCCCTGATGATGTTTCCTTTGGGGACATCCTAGAACTCCAGAAACAGAGGGGTGGCTAGTCTTCCTCCCATCCTTCCTCGGAGGAATCAGTATACCTGGAGGCTTTTTGTGCCCAACCTTCTACTTCTTGGATCTCTCCGCTCGCTGACTATCTCATTAAACTGATTGTTCAGCAGGCGTGGAAGATGCCTCATGCCAAAGAGCCAATCCATAACAGACCTGATCAAGTATTATCAGTCCCTAAGGAGGAACTGTATTGGGCCGAAGGAATTCCCATTGATGCCATGGTGGTAGTGTCAGCCACCAGAAAGGAATTTGCAGAGGAAAGTCCTAAATCCATCCTCCTAACAAGGAGTCTGGGACTTTGGATAGATCTGGAAAGCACGTTTATGCTTCATTGACCTTTGCTCTAAGATCCTTGAATTATATGGTGCACTTTACAAGACTACAGAGGGATCTGAACAAGGAGCTTTTGGATACCCTCTAAGGAACAGTGGCTGAGGAGGTACGAGATAGTTACTACTCAGCTTGCAACCCTAGAAGCAATTTCTAACTCATCCATGAGGCTTGTTGCTCATGCAGCATGAAGGGACGACTGGGGCAGCGGGTTCAGGCATAGCCATTAGAAGGCATTCCTGGATGCGCTTGTGCGACTTTGCAGAGCCATTTAAAGCGTCATTCGTCAATGCTCCATTTGACGGATCTTCGCTGTTTGGTCCCAAGGTAAAAGATGCCCAGCCAGATGTGTAAATGATGGTAAGACCCTTTTTGCTGTTGGCATACGTTTCTCCACTCCTCAGAGACCGTACTGTGGGAACCAGAGGAGTGGGAGACCATGGTTTAAAAAATCCAAAGGGCCTTTCCAGGATTCACAAGGCAAAGACTTTTCCTGGCGCAGAGGGGGAAGCAATGGAAGATGCCACCCTAGAGGCAGAAATTGTCCACAGAACCAGTGATCCAGAGAGACTTTTTCTGGAGCTTCCTACCAGCACCCCTGAATGGGTGTCTGATTGCCCTTCAGTGTAAGTAGTCGGGGGACAGCTTTCTCTGCACCAATCTGCCTGACAAATGTTAACAACAGACAATTGAGTGCAGGGAATTATATCCAGAGGTTATGAAATCCCTGTATCACAACCTCCAAAACCCCAGAAAAGACTCCCAGATGTACCACCCAGTCTCAGGGAAGCAGTCATTCTAGAAATTCAAAAACTGCTAAACAAAAGAGTCATCCAAAAAGTCCCACCAGACAAGAAAGGATCTGGAATTTACTCAAGATTCTATTTAGTGCCCTAGAAAACTGGGACTAGAGACCCATCTTGGATCTCAGCCAATTTAACAAAGCAGTTCAACAAACCAAATTCCAGATGGTCACTGTTTAGTCGATACTTCCGTTCCTGGGAAAAGACGAGTGGATGTGTTCTGTTGACCTCCAAGATGCTTATTACCACATAAAAATGGAAATGAGCTCCAGGAGGTGTTTGCACTTCCGTCTGGAAGCCAGTCATTTCCATTTCAGAGCATTGCCCTTTGGACTCACCACAGCCCCCAGGGTGTTTATCAAATGCATGGCAGTGGTAGCAGCTCATGTAAGACTGCAAGGGTTTTGAGTATTTCCATATCTCAGCGATTGGCTCCTCACCACTGCCACCAGGTGTCAGAACAGACAAGTGATTACACCATACATCTCTGTACATCTCTAGGAATAACTATAAACTTTGAAAAGTCCGCACTTCAACCCACTCAGCAACTGGATTTCATTGGAGCTCAGTTAGACACTGTCTCGGGAATTGTATCTTTCCCCACAGAAAGACTGCAACGTATAAAATCTCAGGTCTGTCAGTTACTACGCAACAATAAGGTCCCAGCAAAATGAGTTCTTCAAACATTAGCCTCCATAGCAGCAGCAATCTCTTTAGTTCCTTTAGCAAGGTATCACATGCGGATATTGCAATGGCTACTACCATCCCAATGGTCTCTCATACACTAACCAATGTCTCAGCCAATTCTGATTACCAGTCGTTGCAAGCACAACCTGTTGTGGTGGCTACACTCCAGCAAGGTTCTCATGGGTTGTCTTTTTATTCTTCCCAAGCCTACGCCACAGTGACCACAGATGTTTTGCAGACAGGGTGGGGGAGCATTATCTGCGAAGGACACTCCAAGGCACGTCGTCCCAACTGGAGGCCAACTTGCACATCAGTGTACTAGAGATGAGGACAATGCTGTTAGCATTGCAAGCATTCCAAGATGTATTCCCTCTTGGAAAAGTAGTGATTCAGA